>NW_027423444.1:0-30000 GCF_048934315.1 Petromyzon marinus
CTAACACTAACACCACCACCACTAACGCCAACGCCACCAAAGACACCATCAACACTACCACCAACACCACCACCGGCACTACCGGCACCAGCAGCAGCAGGGTCAGGGAGGAGGGAGGGGCGGGAGGGGGGAGGAAGGGGGGGAGAGGGAGGGGAGAAGGGGGGAGAGGGAGGGGGGGGAGGAAGGGGGGGGCAGGGGGGGAGAGAGGGGGGGAGGAGGGGGCGGGGTTTCTCTCTAAACGTCGCAGGGTGAAGTAGGGAGGGGGAGGGAGGGAAGGGGGGGAGGGTTGAGAGAGAGGGGGGTGGAGGGGGATGAGAGGGGAGGGGTGAGAGGGAGGGGGGTGGTGAGAGAGAGGGAGGGGTGAGAGGGGAGGGGGGAGAGAGGGGGTAGAGGGGGGGAGGGGAGAGGGGGGTGGAGTGAGGAATCCCGAGGAGGTGATGCTGGAGAAGAGAGAGATGGACATTGGGAGAGGCGGAGAAATTCACAGGGGAAGAGATAGAGACACACTCAGACACACACAGAGACACACACACAGACATTCAGAGACACACAGACATTCAGAGACACACACAGACATTCAGAGAGATACACACAGAGACAGACACAGACATTCAGAGAGAGACACACAGACATTCAGAGAGAGACAGCCAATCAGAGAGAGACACACATACAGACACACAGACATTCAGAGAGAGACACACACATACAGACACACACAGACACACACACACAGACATTCAGAGACACACACAGACATTCAGAGACACACAGACATTCAGAGACACACACACACAGACATTCAGAGAGAGACAGACACACACACAGAGACACACACAGACATTCAGAGAGACACACAGACATTCAGAGAGAGACACACAGACACACACAGACTCACACACACAGACATTCAGAGAGACACACAGACATTCAGAGACACACACAGACATTCAGAGAGACACAGACAGACATTCAGAGAGAGACACACAGACATTCAGAGAGAGACACACACACAGACACACATACACACAGACATTCAGAGAGAGACACAGACACATACACACAGCCATTCAGAGAGAGACACGCATACAGACACAGACATTCAGAGAGAGACACAGACACACATACACACAGCCATTCAGAGAGAGACTCGCATACAGCCACACAGACATTCAGAGAGAGACACAGACACACACAGACATTCAGAGAGAGAGACACACACAGACATACACACAGACATTCAGAGAGAGACTCCGTCACTGGGGCACTCTGTGTGTGTGAGAGAGAATGTGCAGGCGGTTTAAATAAAGTTGATTTGAACAAATGCGTGGGTTGTGTTTATGTGAACTGTGATATACAACTCCCTATACCTATCTGTGCCGTGATATACAACTCCCTATACCTATCTGTACCGGGATATACAAGACCCTATACCTATCTGTACTGTGATATACAACACCCTATACCTATCTGTACTGATATACAACTCCCTATACCTATCTGTGCTGTGATATACAACTCCCTATACCTATCTGTACTGGGATATACAACCCCCTGTACCTATCTACTGTGATATACTACTTATACCTATCTGTACTGGGATATCCAACACCCTATACCTATCTGTACTGGGATATACAACACCCGGTTTCCTAAAACCTTGGTTATTTCGGTAAAGTAACGTGGAAGGGAAATAATAAAATAATAATACAATTCTCACGACGTTTCGGCCACAACGCAAGCAGCCTTCCTCAGGTGAAGAACACAGAAGCTTGGCAGCGTCTTTTAAGCTGAGCGCCTGGACAAAGGAGTTTACATATCAACAGAGGAGTTTAACATTGAAGTGGCTAAGTTAATGTGTTGGATTAGCAGGATTTAAAGTGAGAAATTAGCATGTAACTGGGAGATTAGGATGTTAAAGTGAGGATTTAGCATGTAACTGGGATATTAGCAGGGTGTTAAAGTGAGGATTTAGCATGTAACTGGGAGATTAGCAGGATGTTAAAGTGAGGATTTAGCATGTAACTGGGAGATTAGCATGATGTTAGTGTGAGGATTTAGCATGTAACTGGGAGATTAGCAGGATGTTAAAGTGAGGATTTAGCATGTAACTGGGATATTAGCAGGATGTTAAAGTGAGGATTTAGCATGTAACTGGGAGATTAGCAGGATGTTAAAGTGAGGATTTAGCATGTAACTGGGAGATTAGCATGATGTTAAAGTGAGGATTTAGCATGTTACTGGTCACGGAAGTAGCTATGTTAAAGTCAGAGTTTACACATCAGCAGAGGAGTTTAGCATTGAAGTAGCTGTGTTAATGTGATAGGTTAGCAGGATGTTAAAGTGAGGATTTAGCATGTAACTGGGAGATTAGCAGGATGTTAAAGTGAGGATTTAGCATGTAACTGGGAGATTAGCAGGATGTTAGTGTGATGGATTTAGCATGTAACTGGGAGATTAGCAGGATGTTAAAGTGAGGATTTAGCATGTAACTGGGAGATTAGCAGGATATTAAAGTGAGGATTTAGCATGTAACTGGGAGATTAGCAGGATGTTAAAGTGAGGATTTAGCATGTAACTGGGAGATTAGCAGGATGTTAAAGTGAGGATTTAGCATGTAACTGGGAGATTATCAGGATGTTAGTGTGATGGATTAGCATGTAACTGGGAGATTAGCAGGATGTTAACGTGAGGATTTAGCATGTAACAGGGAGATTAGCAGGATGTTAAAGTGAGGATTTAACATGTAACTGGGAGATTAGCAGGATGTTAGTGTGATGGATTAGCATGTAACTGGGAGATTAGCAGGATGTTAAAGTGAGGATTTAGCATGTAACTGGGAGATTAGCAGGATGTTAAAGTGAGGATTTAGCATGTAGCTGGGAGATTAGCAGGATGTTAAAGTGAGGATTTAGCATGTAGCTGGGAGATTAGCATGATGGTAAAGTGAGGATTTAGCATGTAACTGGGATATTAGCAGGATGTTAAAGTGAGGATTTAGCATGTAACTGGGATATTAGCAGGGTGTTAAAGTGAGGATTTAGCATGTAGCTGGGAGATTAGCAGGATGTTAGTGTGAGGATTTAGCATGTAACTGGGATATTAGCAGGGTGTTAAAGTGAGGATTTAGCATGTAACTAGGAGATTAGCAGGATGTTAGTGTGAGGATTTAGCATGTAACTGGGATATTAGCACGATGTTAGTGTGAGGATTTAGCATGTAACTGGGATATTAGCAGGGTGTTAAAGTGAGGATTTAGCATGTAACTAGGAGATTAGCAGGATGTTAGTGTGAGGATTTAGCATGTTACTGGGATATTAGCACGATGTTAAAGTGAGGATTTAACATGTAACTGGGAGATTAGCAGGGTGTTAAAGTGAGGATTTAGCATGTAACTGGGAGATTAGCAGGATGTTAGTGTGAGGATTTAGCATGTAACTGGGATATTAGCACGATGTTAAAGTGAGGATTTAACATGTAACTGGGATATTAGCACGATGTTAAAGTGAGGATTTAACATGTAACTGGGATATTAGCACGATGTTAAAGTGAGGATTTAACATGTAACTGGGAGATTAGCAGGGTGTTAAAGTGAGGATTTAGCATGTAACTGGGAGATTAGCAGGATGTTAGTGTGAGGATTTAGCATGTAACTGGGATATTAGCACGATGTTAAAGTGAGGATTTAACATGTAACTGGGAGATTAGCAGGGTGTTAAAGTGAGGATTTAGCATGTAACTGGGAGATTAGCATGATGTTAGTGTGAGGATTTAGCATGTAACTGGGATATTAGCAGGATGTTAAAGTGAGGATTTAGCATGTAACTGGGAGATTAGCAGGATGTTAGTGTGAGGATTTAGCATGTAACTGGGATATTAGCACGATGTTAAAGTGAGGATTTAGCATGTAACTGGGAGATTAGCAGGGTGTTAAAGTGAGGATTTAGCATGTAACTGGGAGATTAGCAGGATTTTAAAGTAAGGATTTAGCATGTAACTGGGAGATTAGCAGGATGTTAAAGTGAGGATTTAGCATGTAACTGGGAGATTAGCAGGATTTTAAAGTAAGGATTTAGCATGTAACTGGGAGATTAGCAGGATGTTAAAGTGAGGATTTAGCATGTAACTGGGAGATTAGCAGGATGTTAAAGTGAGGATTTAGCATGTAACTGGGAGATTAGCAGGATTTTAAAGTAAGGATTTAGCATGTAACTGGTCACGGAAGTAGCTAAGTTAAAGTCAGAGTTTACATATCAACAGAGGAGTTTAGCATTGAAGTGGCCGTGTTAATGTGATAGATTAGCAGGATGTTAAAGTGAGGATTTAACATGTAACTGGTCACGGAAGTAGCTATGTTAAAGTCAGAGTTTACATATCAACAGAGGAGTTTAGCATTGAAGTAGCTAAGTTAATGTGTTAGATTAGCAGGATGTTAAAGTGAGGATTTAGCATGTAACTGGGAGATTAGCAGGATGTTAAAGTGAGGATTTAGCATGTAACTGGGAGATTATCACGATGTTAGTGTGAGGATTTAGCATGTAACTGGGAGATTAGCATGATGTTAAAGTGAGGATTTAGCATGTAACTGGGAGATTAGCATGATGTTAAAGTGAGGATTTAGCATGTAACTGGGAGATTAGCAGGATGTTAAAGTGAGGATTTAGCATGTAACTGGGAGATTAGCAGGATGTTAAAGTGAGGATTTAGCATGTAACTGGGAGATTAGCAGGATGTTAGTGTGAGGATTTAGCATGTAACTGGGAGATTAGCAGGATGTTAGTGTGAGGATTTAGCATGTAACTGGGAGATTAGCAGGATGTTAAAGTGAGGATTTAACATGTAACTGGGAGATTAGCAGGATTTTAAAGTAAGGATTTAGCATGTAACTGGTCACGGAAGTAGCTAAGTTAAAGTCAGAGTTTACATATCAACAGAGGAGTTTAGCATTGAAGTGGCCGTGTTAATGTGATAGATTAGCAGGATGTTAAAGTGAGGATTTAACATGTAACTGGTCACGGAAGTAGCTATGTTAAAGTCAGAGTTTACATATCAACAGAGGAGTTTAGCATTGAAGTAGCTAAGTTAATGTGTTAGATTAGCAGGATGTTAAAGTGAGGATTTAGCATGTAACTGGGAGATTAGCAGGATGTTAAAGTGAGGATTTAGCATGTAACTGGGAGATTATCACGATGTTAGTGTGAGGATTTAGCATGTAACTGGGATATTAGCAGGATGTTAAAGTGAGGATTTAGCATGTAACTGGGAGATTAGCAGGATATTAAAGTGAGGATTTAGCATGTAACTGGGAGATTAGCAGGGTGTTAAAGTGAGGATTTAGCATGTAACTGGGAGATTAGCAGGATTTTAAAGTAAGGATTTAGCATGTAACTGGGAGATTAGCAGGATGTTAAAGTGAGGATTTAGCATGTAACTGGGAGATTAGCAGGATTTTAAAGTAAGGATTTAGCATGTAACTGGGAGATTAGCAGGATGTTAAAGTGAGGATTTAGCATGTAACTGGGAGATTAGCATGATGTTAGTGTGAGTATTTAGCACGGAAGTGGCTATGTTAAAGTCAGAGTTTACATATCAACAGAGGAGTTTAGCATGTTGATGAACATTTGCCATCGATATGGCACGCTTAAGGTGGCTTTCAGACCGCATCAATTATTTTTCGTCTCCCCCCTCCTCTTATAAGAACATAGATGAACTCGTCCATCTGAACAAATTGTCAAATCGCTCTCTCCGTGGTGCTAACGTTAAATAAACGCCACTTTATTCAAATTTTTCTTGCTGTGGTTTTCACACCTGATGATGATTGCTGCTTGTGTTGCAGTAGAAACGTCGTGAGAATTGTATTGTTTTATATTTTTTATTATTTTATTGTTTCCCTTCTACGTGGTGGTGACTATACCGAAAGAACCAAGAATAATAATTTTATTGTTTTACAATAATTTGATTGTTTTATATTTTTATTATTTTATTGTTTCCCTTCTACGTGGTGGTGACTTTACCTAAAGAACCAAGAATAATAATTTTATTGTTTTATATTTTTATTATTTTATTGTTTCCCTTCGACGTGGTGGTGACTTTACCGAAAGAACCAAGAATAATAATTTTATTGTTTTACAATAATTTTATTGTTTTATATTTTTATTATTTTATTGTTTCCCTTCTACGTGGTGGTGACTTTACCGAAAGAACCAAGAATAATAATTGTATTGTTTTACAATAATTTTATTGTTTTATATTTTGTATTATTTTATTGTTTCCCTTCTACGTGGTGCTTTTAACACCTGATGATGATGATTTGTGTTTCAGTCGAAACGTCGTGAGAATTTTATTGCTTTATATTTTTATATTATTGTATTGTTTCCCTTCTACGTGGTGGTGACTTTACCGAAAGAACCAAGAATAATAATTTTATTGTTTTACAATAATTGTATTGTTTTATATTTTTTTATTATTTTATTGTTTCCCTTCTACGTGGTGGTGACTTTGCCGAAAGAACCAAGAATAATAATTTTATTGTTTTACAATAATTTTATTGTTTTATATTTGTATTATTTAATTGTTTCCCTTCTACGTGGTGGTGACTTTACCGAAAGAACCAAGAATAATAATTTTGTTTTATATTTTTTTATTATTTTATTGTTTCCCTTCTACGTGGTGGTGACTTTACTCAAAGAACCAAGAATAATAATTTTATTGTTTTACAATAATTTTATTGTTTTATATTTTTTATTATTTTATTGTTTCCCTTCTACGTGGTGGTGACTTTACCGAAAGAACCAAGAATAATAATTTTATTGTTTTATATTTTTTATTATTTTATTGTTTCTCTTCTACGTGGTGGTGACTTTACCGAAAGAACCAAGAATATGATTCCCTGCAGTCACGAAAGCTTTAAATCAAAATTCATTGTGGCAATGTTAAGAGATAGGGAACCGGTTCCCATAGGAAGTCAATGGGGCAATGTTAAGAGATAGAGAACCGGTTCCCTTAGGAAGTCAATGGGGTAATGTTAAGAGATAGGGAACCGGTTCCCATAGTAAGTCAAATGGGCAATGTTAAGAGATAGAGAACCGGTTCCCATAGGAAGTCAATGGGGCAACATTAAGAGATAGGGAACCGGTTCCCATAGGAAGTCTATGGGGCAACGTTAAGAGATAGGGAACCGGTTCCCTTAGGAAGTCAATGGGGCAATGTTAAGAGATAGGGAACCGGTTCCCATAGGAAGTCAAATGGGGCAATGTTAAGAGATAGAGAACCGGTTCCCATAGGAAGTCAATGGGGCAATGTTAAGAGATAGAGAACCGGTTCCCATAGGAAGTCAATGGGGCAATGTTAAGAGATAGAGAACCGGTTCCCATAGGAAGTCAATGGGGCAATGTTAAGAGATAGAGAACCGGTTCCCATAGGAAGTCAATGGGGCAATGTTAAGAGATAGAGAACCGGTTCCCTTAGGAAGTCAATGGGGCAATGTTAAGAGATAGGGAACCGGTTCCCATAGGAAGTCAAATGGGGCAATGTTAAGAGATAGAGAACCGGTTCCCATAGGAAGTCAATGGGGCAATGTTAAGAGATAGAGAACCGGTTCCCATAGGAAGTCAATGGGGCAATGTTAAGAGATAGAGAACCGGTTCCCATAGGAAGTCAATGGGGCAATGTTAAGAGATAGGGAACCGGTTCCCATAGGAAGTCAATGTGGCAATGTTAAGAGATAGGGAACCGGTTCCCATAGGAAGTCAATGGGGCAACGTTAAGAGATAGAGAACCGGTTCCCATAGGAAGTCTATGGGGCAACGTTAAGAGATAGAGAACCGGTTCCCATAGTAAATCAATGGGGCAATGTTAAGAGATAGAGAACCGGTTCCCATAGGAAGTCAATGTGGCAATGTTAAGAGATAGGGAACCGGTTCCCATAGGAAGTCAATGGGGCAACGTTTAGAGATAGAGAACCGGTTCCCTTAGGAAGTCAATGGGGCAATGTTAAGAGATAGGGAACCGGTTCCCATAGGAAGTCAAATGGGGCAATGTTAAGAGATAGAGAACCGGTTCCCATAGGAAGTCAATGGGGCAATGTTAAGAGATAGGGAACCGGTTCCCATAGGAAGTCAAATGGGGCAATGTTAAGAGATCGAGAACCGGTTCCCATAGGAAGTCAATGGGGCAATGTTAAGAGATAGAGAACCGGTTCCCATAGGAAGTCAATGGGGCAATGTTAAGAGATAGAGAACCGGTTCCCATAGGAAGTCAATGGGGCAATGTTAAGAGATAGAGAACCGGTTCCCATAGGAAGTCAATGGGGCAATGTTAAGAGATAGAGAACCGGTTCCCTTAGGAAGTCAATGGGGCAATGTTAAGAGATAGGGAACCGGTTCCCATAGGAAGTCAATGGGGCAATGTTAAGAGATAGAGAACCGGTTCCCTTAGGAAGTCAATGGGGCAATGTTAAGAGATAGAGAACCGGTTCCCATAGGAAGTCAATGAGGCAATGTTAAGAGATAGAGAACCGGTTCCCATAGTAAGTCAATGGGGCAACATTAAGAGATAAGGAACCGGTTCCCATAGGAAGTCAATGTGGCAATGTTAAGAGATAGGGAACCGGTTCCCTTAGGTAGTCAATGTGGCAATGTTAAGAGATAGGGAACCGGTTCCCATAGGAAGTCAATGGGGCAATGTTAAGAGATAGAGAACCGGTTCCCATAGAAAGTCAATGGGGCAATGTTAAGAGATAGAGAACCGGTTCCCATAGGAAGTCAATGGGGCAACGTTAAGAGATAGAGAACCGGTTCCCATAGGAAGTCAATGGGGCAATGTTAAGAGATAGAGAACCGGTTCCCATAGGAAGTCAATGAGGCAATGTTAAGAGATAGAGAACCGGTTCCCATAGGAAGTCAATAGGGCAATGTTAAGAGATAGAGAACCGGTTCCCATAGTAAGTCAATGGGGCAACGTTAAGAGATAAGGAACCGGTTCCCATAGGAAGTCAATGTGGCAATGTTAAGAGATAGGGAACCGGTTCCCATAGGAAGTCAATGGGGCAATGTTTAGAGATAGAGAACCGGTTCCCATAGGAAGTCAAATGGGGCAATGTTAAGAGATAGGGAACCGGTTCCCATAGGAAGTCAATGTGGCAATGTTAAGAGATAGGGAACCGGTTCCCATAGGAAGTCAATGGGGCAACGTTAAGAGATAGAGAACCGGTTCCCATAGGAAGTCTATGGGGCAACGTTAAGAGATAGAGAACCGGTTCCCATAGTAAATCAATGGGGCAATGTTAAGAGATAGAGAACCGGTTCCCATAGGAAGTCAATGTGGCAATGTTAAGAGATAGGGAACCGGTTCCCATAGGAAGTCAATGGGGCAACGTTTAGAGATAGAGAACCGGTTCCCTTAGGAAGTCAATGGGGCAATGTTAAGAGATAGAGAACCGGTTCCCATAGGAAGTCAATGGGGCAATGTTTAGAGATAGAGAACCGGTTCCCTTAGGAAGTCAATGGGGCAATGTTAAGAGATAGAGAACCGGTTCCCATAGGAAGTCAATGTGGCAATGTTAAGAGATAGGGAACCGGTTCCCATAGGAAGTCAATGGGGCAACGTTTAGAGATAGAGAACCGGTTCCCTTAGGAAGTCAATGGGGCAATGTTAAGAGATAGAGAACCGGTTCCCATAGGAAGTCAATGGGGCAATGTTTAGAGATAGAGAACCGGTTCCCTTAGGAAGTCAATGGGGCAATGTTAAGAGAAAGAGAACCGGTTCCCATAGGAAGTCAATGGGGCAATGTTAAGAGATAGGGAACCGGTTCCCATAGGAAGTCAATGGGGCAATGTTAAGAGATAGAGAACCGGTTCCCATAGGAAGTCAATGGGGCAATGTTAAGAGATAGAGAACCGGTTCCCATAGGAAGTCAATGGGGCAATGTTAAGAGATAGAGAACCGGTTCCCATAGGAAGTCAATGGGGCAATGTTAAGAGATAGAGAACCGGTTCCCTTAGGAAGTCAATGGGGCAATGTTAAGAGATAGGGAACCGGTTCCCATAGGAAGTCAAATGGGGCAATGTTAAGAGATAGAGAACCGGTTCCCATAGGAAGTCAATGGGGCAATGTTAAGAGATAGAGAACCGGTTCCCATAGGAAGTCAATGGGGCAATGTTAAGAGATAGAGAACCGGTTCCCATAGGAAGTCAATGGGGCAATGTTAAGAGATAGGGAACCGGTTCCCATAGGAAGTCAATGTGGCAATGTTAAGAGATAGGGAACCGGTTCCCATAGGAAGTCAATGGGGCAACGTTAAGAGATAGAGAACCGGTTCCCATAGGAAGTCTATGGGGCAACGTTAAGAGATAGAGAACCGGTTCCCATAGTAAATCAATGGGGCAATGTTAAGAGATAGAGAACCGGTTCCCATAGGAAGTCAATGTGGCAATGTTAAGAGATAGGGAACCGGTTCCCATAGGAAGTCAATGGGGCAACGTTTAGAGATAGAGAACCGGTTCCCTTAGGAAGTCAATGGGGCAATGTTAAGAGATAGGGAACCGGTTCCCATAGGAAGTCAAATGGGGCAATGTTAAGAGATAGAGAACCGGTTCCCATAGGAAGTCAATGGGGCAATGTTAAGAGATAGGGAACCGGTTCCCATAGGAAGTCAAATGGGGCAATGTTAAGAGATCGAGAACCGGTTCCCATAGGAAGTCAATGGGGCAATGTTAAGAGATAGAGAACCGGTTCCCATAGGAAGTCAATGGGGCAATGTTAAGAGATAGAGAACCGGTTCCCATAGGAAGTCAATGGGGCAATGTTAAGAGATAGAGAACCGGTTCCCATAGGAAGTCAATGGGGCAATGTTAAGAGATAGAGAACCGGTTCCCTTAGGAAGTCAATGGGGCAATGTTAAGAGATAGGGAACCGGTTCCCATAGGAAGTCAATGGGGCAATGTTAAGAGATAGAGAACCGGTTCCCTTAGGAAGTCAATGGGGCAATGTTAAGAGATAGAGAACCGGTTCCCATAGGAAGTCAATGAGGCAATGTTAAGAGATAGAGAACCGGTTCCCATAGTAAGTCAATGGGGCAACATTAAGAGATAAGGAACCGGTTCCCATAGGAAGTCAATGTGGCAATGTTAAGAGATAGGGAACCGGTTCCCTTAGGTAGTCAATGTGGCAATGTTAAGAGATAGAGAACCGGTTCCCATAGGAAGTCAATGGGGCAATGTTAAGAGATAGAGAACCGGTTCCCTTAGGAAGTCAATGGGGCAATGTTAAGAGATAGGGAACCGGTTCCCATAGGAAGTCAATGGGGCAATGTTAAGAGATAGAGAACCGGTTCCCTTAGGAAGTCAATGGGGCAATGTTAAGAGATAGAGAACCGGTTCCCATAGGAAGTCAATGGGGCAATGTTAAGAGATAGAGAACCGGTTCCCATAGGAAGTCAATGGGGCAATGTTAAGAGATAGAGAACCGGTTCCCATAGGAAGTCAATGGGGCAATGTTAAGAGATAGAGAACCGGTTCCCTTAGGAAGTCAATGGGGCAATGTTAAGAGATAGGGAACCGGTTCCCATAGGAAGTCAATGGGGCAATGTTAAGAGATAGAGAACCGGTTCCCTTAGGAAGTCAATGGGGCAATGTTAAGAGATAGAGAACCGGTTCCCATAGGAAGTCAATGAGGCAATGTTAAGAGATAGAGAACCGGTTCCCATAGTAAGTCAATGGGGCAACATTAAGAGATAAGGAACCGGTTCCCATAGGAAGTCAATGTGGCAATGTTAAGAGATAGGGAACCGGTTCCCTTAGGTAGTCAATGTGGCAATGTTAAGAGATAGGGAACCGGTTCCCATAGGAAGTCAATGGGGCAATGTTAAGAGATAGAGAACCGGTTCCCATAGTAAGTCAATGGGGCAACATTAAGAGATAAGGAACCGGTTCCCATAGGAAGTCAATGTGGCAATGTTAAGAGATAGGGAACCGGTTCCCTTAGGTAGTCAATGTGGCAATGTTAAGAGATAGGGAACCGGTTCCCATAGGAAGTCAATGGGGCAATGTTAAGAGATAGAGAACCGGTTCCCATAGAAAGTCAATGGGGCAATGTTAAGAGATAGAGAACCGGTTCCCATAGGAAGTCAATGGGGCAACGTTAAGAGATAGAGAACCGGTTCCCATAGGAAGTCAATGGGGCAATGTTAAGAGATAGAGAACCGGTTCCCATAGGAAGTCAATGGGGCAATGTTAAGAGATAGAGAACCGGTTCCCATAGGAAGTCAATAGGGCAATGTTAAGAGATAGAGAACCGGTTCCCATAGTAAGTCAATGGGGCAACGTTAAGAGATAAGGAACCGGTTCCCATAGGAAGTCAATGTGGCAATGTTAAGAGATAGGGAACCGGTTCCCATAGGAAGTCAATGGGGCAATGTTTAGAGATAGAGAACCGGTTCCCATAGGAAGTAAAATGGGGCAATGTTAAGAGATAGGGAACCGGTTCCCATAGGAAGTCAATGTGGCAATGTTAAGAGATAGGGAACCGGTTCCCATAGGAAGTCAATGGGGCAACGTTAAGAGATAGAGAACCGGTTCCCATAGGAAGTCTATGGGGCAACGTTAAGAGATAGAGAACCGGTTCCCATAGTAAATCAATGGGGCAATGTTAAGAGATAGAGAACCGGTTCCCATAGGAAGTCAATGTGGCAATGTTAAGAGATAGGGAACCGGTTCCCATAGGAAGTCAATGGGGCAACGTTTAGAGATAGAGAACCGGTTCCCTTAGGAAGTCAATGGGGCAATGTTAAGAGATAGAGAACCGGTTCCCATAGGAAGTCAATGGGGCAATGTTTAGAGATAGAGAACCGGTTCCCTTAGGAAGTCAATGGGGCAATGTTAAGAGATAGAGAACCGGTTCCCATAGGAAGTCAATGTGGCAATGTTAAGAGATAGGGAACCGGTTCCCATAGGAAGTCAATGGGGCAACGTTTAGAGATAGAGAACCGGTTCCCTTAGGAAGTCAATGGGGCAATGTTAAGAGATAGAGAACCGGTTCCCATAGGAAGTCAATGGGGCAATGTTTAGAGATAGAGAACCGGTTCCCTTAGGAAGTCAATGGGGCAATGTTAAGAGAAAGAGAACCGGTTCCCATAGGAAGTCAATGGGGCAATGTTAAGAGATAGGGAACCGGTTCCCATAGGAAGTCAATAGGGCAATGTTAAGAGATAGAGAACCGGTTCCCTTAGGAAGTCAATGGGGCAATGTTAAGAGATAGGGAACCGGTTCCCATAGGAAGTCAATGGGGCAATGTTTAGAGATAGAGAACCGGTTCCCTTACGAAGTCAATGGGGCAATGTTAAGAGATAGGGAACCGGTTCCCATAGTAAGTCAAATGGGCAATGTTAAGAGATAGAGAACCGGTTCCCATAGGAAGTCAATGGGGCAACATTAAGAGATAGGGAACCGGTTCCCATAGGAAGTCTATGGGGCAACGTTAAGAGATAGGGAACCGGTTCCCTTAGGAAGTCAATGGGGCAATGTTAAGAGATAGGGAACCGGTTCCCATAGGAAGTCAAATGGGGCAATGTTAAGAGATAGAGAACCGGTTCCCATAGGAAGTCAATGGGGCAATGTTAAGAGATAGAGAACCGGTTCCCATAGGAAGTCAATGGGGCAATGTTAAGAGATAGAGAACCGGTTCCCATAGGAAGTCAATGGGGCAATGTTAAGAGATAGAGAACCGGTTCCCATAGGAAGTCAATGGGGCAATGTTAAGAGATAGAGAACCGGTTCCCTTAGGAAGTCAATGGGGCAATGTTAAGAGATAGGGAACCGGTTCCCATAGGAAGTCAATGGGGCAATGTTAAGAGATAGAGAACCGGTTCCCTTAGGAAGTCAATGGGGCAATGTTAAGAGATAGAGAACCGGTTCCCATAGGAAGTCAATGGGGCAATGTTAAGAGATAGAGAACCGGTTCCCATAGGAAGTCAATGGGGCAATGTTAAGAGATAGAGAACCGGTTCCCATAGTAAGTCAATGGGGCAACGTTAAGAGATAAGGAACCGGTTCCCATAGGAAGTCAATGTGGCAATGTTAAGAGATAGGGAACCGGTTCCCTTAGGTAGTCAATGTGGCAATGTTAAGAGATAGGGAACCGGTTCCCATAGGAAGTCAATGGGGCAATGTTAAGAGATAGAGAACCGGTTCCCATAGGAAGTCAATGGGGCAATGTTAAGAGATAGAGAACCGGTTCCCATAGGAAGTCAATGGGGCAACGTTAAGAGATAGAGAACCGGTTCCCATAGGAAGTCAATGGGGCAATGTTAAGAGATAGAGAACCGGTTCCCATAGGAAGTCAATGGGGCAATGTTAAGAGATAGAGAACCGGTTCCCATAGGAAGTCAATAGGGCAATGTTAAGAGATAGAGAACCGGTTCCCATAGTAAGTCAATGGGGCAACGTTAAGAGATAAGGAACCGGTTCCCATAGGAAGTCAATGTGGCAATGTTAAGAGATAGGGAACCGGTTCCCATATGAAGTCAATGGGGCAATGTTTAGAGATAGAGAACCGGTTCCCATAGGAAGTCAAATGGGGCAATGTTAAGAGATAGGGAACCGGTTCCCATAGGAAGTCAATGTGGCAATGTTAAGAGATAGGGAACCGGTTCCCATAGGAAGTCAATGGGGCAACGTTAAGAGATAGAGAACCGGTTCCCATAGGAAGTCTATGGGGCAACGTTAAGAGATAGAGAACCGGTTCCCATAGTAAATCAATGGGGCAATGTTAAGAGATAGAGAACCGGTTCCCATAGGAAGTCAATGTGGCAATGTTAAGAGATAGGGAACCGGTTCCCATAGGAAGTCAATGGGGCAACGTTAAGAGATAGAGAACCGGTTCCCTTAGGAAGTCAATGGGGCAATGTTAAGAGATAGAGAACCGGTTCCCATAGGAAGTCAATGGGGCAATGTTAAGAGATAGGGAACCGGTTCCCATAGGAAGTCAATGGGGCAATGTTTAGAGATAGAGAACCGGTTCCCTTAGGAAGTCAATGGGGCAATGTTAAGAGAAAGAGAACCGGTTCCCATAGGAAGTCAATGGGGCAATGTTTAGAGATAGAGAACCGGTTCCCTTAGGAAGTCAATGGGGCAATGTTATGAGATAGAGAACCGGTTCCCATAGGAAGTCAATGGGGCAATGTTAAGAGATAGAGAACCGGTTCCCATAGGAAGTCAATGGGGCAATGTTAAGAGATAGAGAACCGGTTCCCATAGGAAGTCAATAGGGCAATGTTAAGAGATAGAGAACCGGTTCCCATAGTAAGTCAATGGGGCAACGTTAAGAGATAAGGAACCGGTTCCCATAGGAAGTCAATGTGGCAATGTTAAGAGATAGGGAACCGGTTCCCATAGTAAGTCAATGGGGCAACGTTAAGAGATAGAGAACCGGTTCCCATAGGAAGTCTATGGGGCAACGTTAAGAGATAGAGAACCGGTTCCCATAGTAAATCAATGGGGCAATGTTAAGAGATAGAGAACCGGTTCCCATAGGAAGTCAATGTGGCAATGTTAAGAGATAGGGAACCGGTTCCCATAGTAAGTCAATGGGGCAACGTTAAGAGATAGAGAACCGGTTCCCATAGGAAGTCAATGGGGCAACGTTAAGAGATAGAGAACCGGTTCCCTTAGGAAGTCAATGGGGCAACGTTAAGAGATAGGGAACCGGTTCCCATAGGAAGTCTCCCCATCATCTCCTCATCAACTCTCCCCATCATCTCCCCATCATCCCCCTCTCTATCCCCTCTCTCCCCATCATCTCCCCATCATCTCCCTCTCTATCCCCCCTCTATCCCCATCATCTCCCTCTCTCCCCCTCTCTCCCCATCATCTCCCCATCATCTATCCCCATCATCTTCCTCTCTCCCCCTCTCTCCCCATCATCTCCCCATCATCTCTCCCCATCATCTCCCCATCATCTATCCCCATCATCTCCCCCTCTCTATCCCCTCTCTCCCCATCATCTCCCCATCATCTCTCCCCATCATCTCCCCATCATCTCCCTCTCTATCCCCATCATCTCCCTCTCTCCCCCTCTCTCCCCATCATCTCTCCCCATCATCTATCCCCATCATCTCCCCCTCTCTATCCCCTCTCTCCCCATCATCTCCCTCTCTCCCCCTCTCTCCCCATCATCTCCCCATCATCTATCCCCATCATCTCCCCCTCTCTATCCCCTCTCTCCCCATCATCTCCCCATCATCTCCCCATCATCTATCCCCATCATCTCCCTCTCTATCCCCCTCTCTATCCCCTCTATCCCCATCATCTCAACACGCATTGGTGGCAACGGCGGTTTGTGTTGTGTGTGTGTGGTTGTGTTGTGGTTGTGTTGTGTTGTGGTTGTGTTGTGTGTGTTGTGTGTGGTTGTGTGTGTGTGGTTGTGTTGTGGTTGTGTGTGTGTGTGTGGTTGTGTTGTGTGTGTGTGTGTGGTTGTGGTTGTGTGTAGTTGTGTGTAGTTGTGTGTGGTTGTGTGTGTGGTTGTGTGTGGTTGTGTTGTGTGTGGTTGTGTGTGTGGTTGTGTTGTGTGTGTGGTTGTGTTGTGTGTGGTTGTGTGTGTGGTTGTGTTGTGTGTGTGGTTGTGTGTGGTTGTGTGTGGTTGTGTGTGGTTGTGTGTGTGGTTGTGTTGTGTGTGTGGTTGTGTTGTGTGTGTGGTTGTGTTGTGTGTGGTTGTGTGTGTAGTTGTGTGTGTGTGGTTGTGTTGTGTGTGTGTGGTTGTGTTGTGTGTGGTTGTGTTGTGTGTGTGTGGTTGTGTGTGTGTGTGTGTGGTGGTGTGTGTGTGGTTGTGTTGTGTGTGTGTGGTTGTGTTGTGTGTGTGTGGTTGTGTTGTGTGTGGTTGTGTTGTGTGTGTGTGGTTGTGTGTGTGTGTGGTGGTGTGTGTGTGGTTGTGTTGTGTGTGTGTGGTTGTGTTGTGTGTGGTTGTGTTGTGTGTGGTTGTGTTGTGGTTGTGTTGTGGTTGTGTTGTGTGTGTGGTTGTGTTGTGTGTGGTTGTGTTGTGTGTGGTTGTGTTGTGAGTGGTTGTGTTGTGTTGTGGTTGTGTGTGTTGTGGTTGTGTGTGGTTGTGTGGTTGTGTTGTGTGTGTGTGGTTGTGTTGTGTGTGGTTGTGTTGTGTGTGGTTGTGTTGTGTGTGGTTGTGTTGTGTGTGGTTGTGTTGTGAGTGGTTGTGTTGTGGTTGTGTGTGTTGTGGTTGTGTGTGGTTGTGTGTGTGTGGTTGTGTTGTGTGTGTGTGGTTGTGTTGTGTGTGGTTGTGTTGTGTGTGGTTGTGTTGTGTGTGGTTGTGTTGTGTGTGGTTGTGTTGTGAGTGGTTGTGTTGTGTTGTGGTTGTGTGTGTGGTTGTGTTGTGTGTGGTTGTGTTGTGGTTGTGTGTGTGTGTGGTTGTGTGTGTGGTTGTGTGTGTGTGTGGTTGTGTTGTGAGTGGTTGTGTGTGGTTGTGTTGTGTGTGGTTGTGTTGTGGTTGTGTGGTTGTGGTTGTGTTGAGTGGTTGTGTTGTGAGTGGTTGTGTTGTGTGTGGTTGTGTTGTGGTTGTGTTGTGTTGTGAGTGGTTGTGTTGTGAGTGGTTGTGTGTGTGTTGTGTTGTGGTTGTGTGTGTGTGGTTGTGTTGTGGTTGTGTGTGTGTGGTTGTGTTGTGTGTGGTTGTGGTTGTGTGTGTGTGTGGTTGTGTGTGTGTGGTTGTGTTGTGGTTGTGTGTGTGTTGTTGTGTTGTGTGTGTGTGGTTGTGTTGTGAGTGGTTGTGTTGTGTGTGTGTGGTTGTGTTGTGGTTGTGTGTGTGGTTGTGTTGTGTGTGTGTGGTTGTGTTGTGAGTGGTTGTGTTGTGTGTGTGTGGTTGTGTTGTGGTTGTGTGTGTGTGGTTGTGTTGTGGTTGTGTTGTGTGTGGTTGTGGTTGTGAGTGGTTGTGTGTGGTTGTGTTGTGTGTGGTTGTGTTGTGGTTGTGTGGTTGTGGTTGTGTTGAGTGGTTGTGTTGTGAGTGGTTGTGTTGTGTGTGGTTGTGTTGTGGTTGTGTTGTGTTGTGAGTGGTTGTGTTGTGAGTGGTTGTGTGTGTGTGTTGTGTTGTGGTTGTGTGTGTGGTTGTGTTGTGGTTGTGTGTGTGTGGTTGTGTTGTGTGTGGTTGTGGTTGTGTGTGTGTGTGGTTGTGTGTGTGGTTGTGTTGTGGTTGTGTGTGTGTTGTTGTGTTGTGTGTGTGTGGTTGTGTTGTGAGTGGTTGTGTTGTGTGTGTGTGTTGTGGTTGTGTGTGTGTGGTTGTGTTGTGTGTGTGTGGTTGTGTTGTGAGTGGTTGTGTTGTGTGTGTGTGGTTGTGTTGTGGTTGTGTGTGTGTGGTTGTGTTGTGGTTGTGTTGTGTGTGGTTGTGGTTGTGAGTGGTTGTGTGTGTGTGGTTGTGTTGTGGTTGTGTTGTGTGTGTGTTGTGTGTGTGTGATTGTGTGTGTGTGTGGTTGTGTTGTGTGTGGTTGTGGTTGTGAGTGGTTGTGTGTGTGTGGGTGTGTTGTGAGTGGTTGTGTTGTGAGTGGTTGTGTTGTGTTGTGTGTGGTTGTGTTGTGTTGTGTGTGTGTGGTTGTGTTGTGTGTGGTTGTGTGTGGTTGTGTGTGGTTGTGTTGTGAGTGGTTGTGTGTGGTTGTGTGTAGTTGTGTGTGATTGTGTGTAGTTGTGTGTGTTGTGTGTAGTTGTGTGTGTGTGGTTGTGTGTAGTTGTGTGTAGTTGTGTGTGGTTGTGTGTAGTTGTGTGTGTGTGGTTGTGTGTAGTTGTGTGTGGTTGTGTGTAGTTGTGTGTATGGTTGTGTGTAGTTGTGTGTGGTTGTGTGTAGTTGTGTGTGGTTGTGTGTGTGTGGTTGTGTGTGGTTGTGTGTGTGTGGTTGTGTGTAGTTGTGTTGTGTGGTTGTGTGTGTGGTTGTGTGTGTGTGGTTGTGTGTGGTTGTGTGTGTGTGGTTGTGTGTGGTTGTGTGTTGTGTTGTGAGTGGTTGTGTGTGTGAGTGTGTGGTTGTGTGTAGTTGTGTGTGGTTGTGTGTGTGAGTGGTGATTGCGAAGCCTCAGATATCGGAGGAAGTGGCCAAACCCTTTGAGTGGGTCAGTGAGTGAGTGAGTGGGTCAGTGAGTGAGCGGGTGAGTGGGTGAGTGAGTGAGTGGGTGAGTGAGTGGGTGAGTGGGTGAGTGAGTGTGTGGGTGAGTGAGTGAGTGGGTGAGTGAGTGGGTGGGTGAGTGGGTGGGTGAGTGAGTGAGTGGGTGAGCGAGTGAGTGGGTGGGTGGGTGAGCGAGTGAGTGGGTGGGTGGGTGAGCGAGTGAGCGGGTGAGTGACCGGGTGAGTGAGCAAGCGAGTGGGTGAGCAGGTGGGTGAGTGAGCGGGTGAGCAGGTGGGTGAGTGCATGGGTGAGTGAGTGAGTGAGCGAGCGAGCGAGTTGGTGAGTGAGTGAGTGGGTAAGTGAGTGGGTGAGTGAGTGGGTGAGTGGGTGAGCGAGCGAGTTGGTGAGTGAGTGAGTGGGTAAGTGAGTGGGTGAGTGAGTGGGTGAGTGGGTGAGCGAGCGAGTGGGTGAGTGAATGAGTGAGTGTGTGAGTGAGTGTGTGAGTGAGTGAGCAAGCGAGTGAGTGGGTGAGTGAGTGGGTGAGTGAGTGGGTGAGTGAGTGCGCGAGTGGGTGAGTGAGTGAGTGGGTGAGCGGATCGAGCGGATCTGTGCTTTTTTGTGGCTGATGTTCAATAAAAATAAATAAATATATTCAGCCTGACAGCGCGTGTTGTGGGTGTCATCTGCAGCAAAGGCAAAAGACAAAGATCCCCCCTGCGTAGCCTGAACAGACTGTTGGGGCAAAGGGCTGTTAGCAAGCAGCACCTGTGAGTCTGTGGGTGTCCAGCACCACGGCCCGGCCGTCTTTGTCTCCCTAGCGGCGATGCCTTTAACTCAACCGCACCAGCTACTCGTTTGAGGCCGAGTCGACCTTGGGGATGGCCCAGAACCGGTTTCAGATAATAATAAAAAATATAAAAAAAATAATAATAATCGGTGTTGGCCGTGAGCGGGAATCGAACCCGCGGGTGGAGTTGGCCCAGCGCTCCCCCAAATCTGAATGAAATATTTTTCGAAACTTTATTTTGTTCAAAGAAAGAAACGCGCGCGCGCTTTTAACTCGCCCCGCTGGGGAGGGAGCGAGCTGGTGGTGGTGGTGACGGTGCCACGTGGTAGTACCACGTGGTGGTGGTACCACGTGGTAGTACCACGTGGTGGTGGTGGTGGCAGTACCACGTGGTGGTGGTGGTAGTACCACGTGGTGGTGGTAGTAGCACCACGTGGTGGTGGTGGTGGCACCACGTGGTGGTGGTGGTGGCACCACGTGGTGGTGGTAGTAGCACCACGTGGTGGTGGTGGTACCACGTGGTGGTGGTAGTAGCACCACGTGGTGGTGGTGGTACCACGTGGTGGTGGTGGTGGTAATAGCACCACGTGGTGGTGGTAGTAGCACCACGTGGTGGTGGTGGTGGTGGTGGTACCACGTGGTGGTGGTGGTGGTGGTAGTAGCACCACGTGGTGGTGGTGGTGGTACCACGTGGTGGTGGTGGTGGTAATAGCACCACGTGGTGGTGGTAGTAGCACCACGTGGTGGTGGTGATGGCACTACGTGGTGGTGGTGGTGGTACCACGTGGTGGTGGTGGTGGTACCACCCAGCCCCTCCCCACCCAGCCCCTCCCCCCTCCCCACCCAACCCCCAGCCCCTCCCCACGTGGACAGACATCCACAGACATCCACACGATCAACCTCCCCCGTGCCTCCTGTGAAGAATGGGTCCCGGCTGTTTCTCCCGAGTCCGCTCCTGCTCCTCCTCCTCCTCCTCCACACCATTCAAAGGCACCGTACGAGCGGCGTCAGAAGTCCACGAGGTGCCAGGGGGTCCGATTCACAGGCAACGTGAGTTGAGCGCTGGGCAATGAGACCCTGGGGCGAAAACATCTCGTCAATATTCTTGGTTCTGTCGCTAAAGTGGCGTAGAAGGGAAACAATAAAATAATTAAGAACAAAAATATTATTTTGTTAATAATGAAAATATTATTTTATTGTTTCCCTTCTACGTGGTGACTTTGAAGTAATGAAAATATTATTTTATTGTTTCCCTTCAACGTGACCTTAACATAATAACAATATTATTTTATTGTTTCCCTTCTAGGTGACATTAAAGTAATAAAAATATTATTTTATTGTTTCCCTTCTACGTGACTATAAAATAATACAAATATAATAAAAATATTATTTTATTGTTTCCCTTCTAGGTGACTTTAAAAATAAAAAAAATATTATTTTATTGTTTCCCTTCTAGGTGACCTTAAAATAATAAAAATATTATTTTATTGTTTCCCTTCTAGGTGATTTTAAAATAATAAAATATTATTTTATTGTTTCCCTTCTAGGTGACTTTAAAATAATAAAAATATTATTTTATTGTTTCCCTTCTACGTGGTGACTTTAAAATAATAAAAATATTATTTTATTGTTTCCCTTCTACGTGGTGACTTTAAAATAATAAAATATTATTTTATTGTTTCCCTTCTAGGTGAATTTAAAATAATAAAAATATTATTTTATTGTTTCCCTTCTACATGACCTTAAAATAATAAAAATATTATTTTATTGTTTCCCTTCTAGGTGACTTTAAAATAATAAAAATATTATTTTATTGTTTCCCTTCTACGTGGTGACTTTAAAATAATAAAAATAATATTTTATTGTTTCCCTTCTACGTGGTGACTTTAAAATAATAAAAATATTATTTTATTGTTTCCCTTCTAGGTGACCTTAAAATAATAAAAATATTATTTTATTGTTTCCCTTCTACGTGGTGACTTTAAAATAATAAAAATATTATTTTATTGTTTCCCTTCTAGGTGACTTTAAAATAATACAAATATTATTTTATTGTTTCCCTTCTACGTGGTGACTTTAAAATAATAAAAATATTATTTTATTGTTTCCCTTCTAGGTGACTTTAAAATAATACAAATATTATTTTATTGTTTCCCGTCTACGTGACCTTAAAGTAATAAAAATATTATTTTATTGTTTCACTTCTAGGTGACTTTAAAATAATAAAAAACATTATTTTATTGTTTCCCTTCTACGTGGTGACTTTAAAATAATAAAAATATTATTTTATTGTTTCCCTTCTAGGTGACTTTAAAATAATAAAAATATTATTTTATTGTTTCCCTTCTAGGTGACTTTAAAATAATAAAAATGTTATTTTATTGTTTCCCTTCTAGGTGACTTTAAAATGAAAAAAATATTATTTTATTGTTTCCCTTCTAGGTGACTTTAAAGTGATAAAAATATTATTTTATTGTTTCCCTTCTAGGTGACTTTAAAATAATAAAAATATTTTTTTATTGTTTCCCTTCTACATGACCTTAAAATAATAAAAATATTATTTTATTGTTTCCCTTCTACGTGGTGACTTTAAAATAATAAAAATAATATTTTATTGTTTCCCTTCTACGTGGTGACTTTAAAGTGATAAAAATATTATTGTATTGTTTCCCTTCTAGGTGACTTTAAAATAATAAAAATATTATTTTATTGTTTCCCGTCTACGTGACCTTAAAGTAATGAAAATATTATTTTATTGTTTCACTTCTAGGTGACTTTAAAATGATGAAAATATTATTTTATTGTTTCCCTTCTAGGTGACTTTAAAGTGATGAAAATATTATTTTATTGTTTCCCTTCTACGTGGTGACTTTAAAATAATAAAATATTATTTTATTGTTTCCCTTCTAGGTGACTTTAAAATAATAAAAATATTATTTTATTGTTTCCCTTCTAGGTGACTTTAAAATAATGAAAATATTATTTTATTGTTTCCCTTCTAGGTGACTTTAAAATAATAAAAATATTATTTTATTGTTTCCCTTCTAGGTGACTTTAAAGTAATACAATATTATTTTATTGTTTCCCTTCTAGGTGACTTTAAAATAATAAAAATATTATTTTATTGTTTCCCTTCTACGTGACCTTAAATAATAAAAATATTATTTTATTGTTTCCCTTCTAGGTGACTTTAAAATAATAAAAATATTATTTATTGTTTCCCTTCTACGTGACTTAAAAATAATAAAAATATTATTTTATTGTTTCCCTTCTAGGTGACTTTAAAATAATAAAAATATTATTTTATTGTTTCCCTTCTACGTCACCTTAAAATAATAAAAAAATATTATTTTATTGTTTCCCTTCTAGGTGACTTCAAAGTAATAAAAATATTATTTTATTGTTTCCCTTCTAGGTGACTATAAAATAATAAAAATATTATTTTATTGTTTCACTTCTACGTGGTGACTTTAAAATAATAAAATATTATTTTATTGTTTCCCTTCTAGGTGACTTTAAAATAATAAAAATATTATTTTATTGTTTCCCTTCTACGTAACCTTAAAATAATAAAAATATTATTTTAATGTTTCCCTTCTAGGTGGTGACTTTAAAATAATAAAAATATTATTGTATTGTTTCCCTTCTAGGTGACATTAAAATAATAAAAATATTATTTTATTGTTTCCCTTCTAGGTGACTTTAAAATAATAAAAATATTATTTTATTGTTTCCCTTCTAGGTGACTTTAAAGTAATAAAAATATTATTTTATTGTTTCCCTTCTACGTGACCTTAAAAATAATAAAAATATTATTTTATTGTTTCCCTTCTAGGTGACTTTAAAATAATAAAAATATTATTTTATTGTTTCCCTTCTAGGTGACATTAAAATAATTAAAATATTATTTTATTGTTTCCCTTCTACGTGGTGACTTTAAAGTAATAAAAATATTATTTTATTGTTTCACTTCTAGGTGACTTTAAAATAATAAAAATATTATTTTATTGTTTCCCTTCTACGTGACATTAAAGTAATAAAAATATTATTTTATTGTTTCCCTTCTACGTGGTGACTTTAAAATAATAAAAATATTATTTTATTGTTTCCCTTCTACGTGGTGACTTTAAAATAATAAAAATATTATTTTATTGTTTCCCTTCTACGTGACCTTAAAGTAATAAAAATATTATTTTATTGTTTCCCTTCTAGGTGACTTTAAAATAATAAAAATATTATTTTATTGTTTCCCTTCTAGGTGACTTTAAAATAATAAAAATATTATTTTATTGTTTCCCTTCTAGGTGACTTTAAAATAATAAAAATATTATTTTATTGTTTCCCTTCTAGGTGACTTTAAAGTAATACAATATTATTTTATTGTTTCCCTTCTACGTGGTGACTTTAAAATAATAAAAATATTATTTTATTGCTTCTCTTCTACGTGGTTACTTTAAAATAATAAAAATATTATTTTATTGTTTCCCTTCTAGGTGACTTTAAAATAATAAAAATATTATTTTATTGTTTCCCTTCTACGTGGTTACTTTAAAATAATAAAAATATTATTTTATTGTTTCCCTTCTAGGTGGTGACTTTAAAATAATAAAAATATTATTTTATTGTTTCCCTTCTACGTGGTGACTTTAAAGTAATAAAAATATTATTTTATTGTTTCCCTTCTACGTGGTGACTTTAAAATAATAAAAATATTATTTTATTGTTTCCCTTCTACGTGGTGACTTTAAATAATAAAAATATTATTTTATTGTTTCCCTTCTAGGTGACCTTAAAATAATAAAAATATTATTTTATTGTTTCCCTTCTACGTGGTGACTTTAAAATAATAAAAATATTATTTTATTGTTTCCCTTCTAGGTGACTTTAAAATAATACAAATATTATTTTATTGTTTCCCTTCTACGTGGTGACTTTAAAATAATAAAAATATTATTTTATTGTTTCCCTTCTAGGTGACTTTAAAATAATACAAATATTATTTTATTGTTTCCCGTCTACGTGACCTTAAAGTAATAAAAATATTATTTTATTGTTTCACTTCTAGGTGACTTTAAAATAATAAAAAACATTATTTTATTGTTTCCCTTCTACGTGGTGACTTTAAAATAATAAAAATATTATTTTATTGTTTCCCTTCTAGGTGACTTTAAAATAATAAAAATATTATTTTATTGTTTCCCTTCTAGGTGACTTTAAAATAATAAAAATGTTATTTTATTGTTTCCCTTCTAGGTGACTTTAAAATGAAAAAAATATTATTTTATTGTTTCCCTTCTAGGTGACTTTAAAGTGATAAAAATATTATTTTATTGTTTCCCTTCTAGGTGACTTTAAAATAATAAAAATATTATTTTATTGTTTCCCTTCTACATGACCTTAAAATAATAAAAATATTATTTTATTGTTTCCCTTCTACGTGGTGACTTTAAAATAATAAAAATAATATTTTATTGTTTCCCTTCTACGTGGTGACTTTAAAGTGATAAAAATATTATTGTATTGTTTCCCTTCTAGGTGACTTTAAAATAATAAAAATATTATTTTATTGTTTCCCGTCTACGTGACCTTAAAGTAATAAAAATATTATTTTATTGTTTCACTTCTAGGTGACTTTAAAATGATGAAAATATTATTTTATTGTTTCCCTTCTAGGTGACTTTAAAGTGATGAAAATATTATTTTATTGTTTCCCTTCTACGTGGTGACTTTAAAATAATAAAATATTATTTTATTGTTTCCCTTCTAGGTGACTTTAAAATAATAAAAATATTATTTTATTGTTTCCCTTCTAGGTGACTTTAAAATAATGAAAATATTATTTTATTGTTTCCCTTCTAGGTGACTTTAAAATAATAAAAATATTATTTTATTGTTTCCCTTCTAGGTGACTTTAAAGTAATACAATATTATTTTATTGTTTCCCTTCTAGGTGACTTTAAAATAATAAAAATATTATTTTATTGTTTCCCTTCTACGTGACCTTAAATAATAAAAATATTATTTTATTGTTTCCCTTCTAGGTGACTTTAAAATAATAAAAATATTATTTATTGTTTCCCTTCTACGTGACTTAAAAATAATAAAAATATTATTTTATTGTTTCCCTTCTAGGTGACTTTAAAATAATAAAAATATTATTTTATTGTTTCCCTTCTACGTCACCTTAAAATAATAAAAAAATATTATTTTATTGTTTCCCTTCTAGGTGACTTCAAAGTAATAAAAATATTATTTTATTGTTTCCCTTCTAGGTGACTATAAAATAATAAAAATATTATTTTATTGTTTCACTTCTACGTGGTGACTTTAAAATAATAAAATATTATTTTATTGTTTCCCTTCTAGGTGACTTTAAAATAATAAAAATATTATTTTATTGTTTCCCTTCTACGTAACCTTAAAATAATAAAAATATTATTTTAATGTTTCCCTTCTAGGTGGTGACTTTAAAATAATAAAAATATTATTGTATTGTTTCCCTTCTAGGTGACATTAAAATAATAAAAATATTATTTTATTGTTTCCCTTCTAGGTGACTTTAAAATAATAAAAATATTATTTTATTGTTTCCCTTCTAGGTGACTTTAAAGTAATAAAAATATTATTTTATTGTTTCCCTTCTACGTGACCTTAAAAATAATAAAAATATTATTTTATTGTTTCCCTTCTAGGTGACTTTAAAATAATAAAAATATTATTTTATTGTTTCCCTTCTAGGTGACATTAAAATAATTAAAATATTATTTTATTGTTTCCCTTCTACGTGGTGACTTTAAAGTAATAAAAATATTATTTTATTGTTTCACTTCTAGGTGACTTTAAAATAATAAAAATATTATTTTATTGTTTCCCTTCTACGTGACATTAAAGTAATAAAAATATTATTTTATTGTTTCCCTTCTACGTGGTGACTTTAAAATAATAAAAATATTATTTTATTGTTTCCCTTCTACGTGGTGACTTTAAAATAATAAAAATATTATTTTATTGTTTCCCTTCTACGTGACCTTAAAGTAATAAAAATATTATTTTATTGTTTCCCTTCTAGGTGACTTTAAAATAATAAAAATATTATTTTATTGTTTCCCTTCTAGGTGACTTTAAAATAATAAAAATATTATTTTATTGTTTCCCTTCTAGGTGACTTTAAAATAATAAAAATATTATTTTATTGTTTCCCTTCTAGGTGACTTTAAAGTAATACAATATTATTTTATTGTTTCCCTTCTACGTGGTGACTTTAAAATAATAAAAATATTATTTTATTGCTTCTCTTCTACGTGGTTACTTTAAAATAATAAAAATATTATTTTATTGTTTCCCTTCTAGGTGACTTTAAAATAATAAAAATATTATTTTATTGTTTCCCTTCTACGTGGTTACTTTAAAATAATAAAAATATTATTTTATTGTTTCCCTTCTAGGTGGTGACTTTAAAATAATAAAAATATTATTTTATTGTTTCCCTTCTACGTGGTGACTTTAAAGTAATAAAAATATTATTTTATTGTTTCCCTTCTACGTGGTGACTTTAAAATAATAAAAAATATTATTTTATTGTTTCCCTTCTACGTGGTGACTTTAAATAATAAAAATATTATTTTATTGTTTCCCTTCTACGTGGTGACCTTAAAATAATAAAAATATTATTTTATTGTTTCCCTTCTACGTGACCTTAAAATAATAAAAATATTATTTTATTGTTTCCCTTCTACGTGGTGACTTTAAAATAATAAAAATATTATTTTATTGTTTCCCTTCTAGGTGACTTTAAAATAATAAAAATATTATTTTATTGTTTCCCTTCTAGGTGACATTAAAATAATAACAATATTATTTTATTGTTTCCCTTCTACATGACCTTAAAATAATAAAAATATTATTTTATTGTTTCCCTTCTAGGTGACTTTAAAATAATGAAAATATTATTTTATTGTTTCCCTTCTAGGTGACTTTAAAATAATAAAAATATTATTTTATTGTTTCCCTTCTAGGTGACTTTAAAATAATAAAAATATTATTTTATTGTTTCCCTTCTACGTGCTGACTTTAAAATAATAAAAATATTATTTTATTGTTTCCCTTCTAGGTGACTATAAAATAATAAAAATATTATTTTATTGTTTCCCTTTTATGTGACCTTAAAATAATAAAAATATTATTTTATTGTTTCCCTTCTAGGTGATCTTAAAATAATAAAAATATTATTTTATTGTTTCCCTTCTAGGTGACTATAAAATAATAAAAATATTATTTTATTGTTTCCCTTCTACGTGGTGACTTTAAAGTAATAAAAATATTATTTTATTGTTTCCCTTTTACGTGACCTTAAAATAATAAAAATATTATTTTATTGTTTCCCTTCTAGGTGATCTTAAAATAATAAAAATATTATTTTATTGTTTCCCTTCTAGCTGGTGACTTTAAAATAATAAAAATATTATTTTATTGTTTCCCTTCTAGGTGACTATAAAATAATAAAAATATTATTTTATTGTTTCCCTTTTACGTGACTTTAAAGTAATAAAAATATTATTTTATTGTTTCCCTTCTAGGTGACTATAAAATAATAAAAATATTATTTTATTGTTTCCCTTCTACGTGGTGACTTTAAAGTAATAAAAATATTATTTAATTGTTTCCCTTCTAGGTGACTATAAAATAATAAAAATATTATTTTATTGTTTCACTTCTACGTGGTGACTATAAAATAATAAAAAAATATTATTTTATTGTTTCCCTTCTACGTGGTGACTTTAAAATAATAAAAATATTATTTTATTGTTTCCCTTCTACGTGACCTTAAAATAATAAAAATATTATTTTATTGTTTCCCTTCTACGTGGTGACTTTAAAATAATAAAAATATTATTTTATTGTTTCCCTTCTACGTGGTGACTTTAAAATAATAAAAATATTATTTTATTGTTTCCCTTCTAGGTGACTTTAAAATAATAAAAATATTATTTTATTGTTTCCCTTCTACGTGGTGACCTTAAAGTAATAAAATTATTATTTTATTGTTTCCCTTCTAGGTGACTTTAAAATAATAAAAATATTATTTTATTGTTTCCCTTCTACGTGACCTTAAAATAATAAAAATATTATTTTATTGTTTCCCTTCTAGGTGACTTTAAAGTAATAAAAATATTATTTTATTGTTTCCCTTCTAGGTGACTTTAAAGTAATAAAAATATTATTTTATTGTTTCCCTTCTAGGTGACTTTAAAATAATAAAAATATTATTTTATTGTTTCCCTTCTACGTGACTTTAAAATAATAAAAATATTATTTTATTGTTTCCCTTCTACGTGGTGACTTTAAAATAATAAAAATATTATTTTATTGTTTCCCTTCTAGGTGACTTTAAAATAATAAAAATATAATTTTATTGTTTCCCTTCTAGGTGACTTTAAAATAATAGAAATATTATTTTATTGTTTCCCTTCTAGGTGACTTTAAAATAATAAAAATATTATTTTATTGTTTCCCTTCTAGGTGACTTTAAAATAATAAAAATATTATTTTATTGTTTCCCTTCTACGTGGTGACTTTAAAATAATAAAAATATAATTTCATTGTTTCCCTTCTAGGTGACTTTAAAATAATAAAAATATTATTTTATTGTTTCCCTTCTACGCGGTGGCTTTAAAATAATAAAAATATTATTTTATTGTTTCCCTTCTACGTGGTGACTTTAAAATAATAAAAATATTATTTTATTGTTTCCCTTCTACGTGGTGACTTTAAAATGATAAAAATATCATTCTATTCTTTCCCTTCTACGTGGTGGTGACTTTACCGAAAGAACCAACAATATGAATATCTGCAGTCAAGAAAGCTTTAAATCAAAATCTTCTCCATATATATAAAAGTGCAAAGTTGTGATTATGTGTGTCTGTATCAAAATGTTTAGCGTACTTCCCGACATGCAACAAACTTGAAATTTGTTATGTGAGTAGCTTCCAGACTGTACACCATGCAAACATTATTAAAATAGACTTTTTTTTGTGTGTGATGGGGGGGGAGCTCAATAATGAATTTATTTTTTGCACGGCCAGTGAGCTGTGACGTCACAGCTGTCACGTGGCCCACGCACGTGCAAGCGTTACGCA
>NW_027423444.1:32500-76869 GCF_048934315.1 Petromyzon marinus
CGTTCGACACTTCACGTGGTCTCAGGGTGCACATGGCCTGGCACAAGCGTCGTGGTGACGTCACTGCCACTTAGTGGCGAATGGCGGTTGTTGTTGTTGTTGTGTGTCTATCGATGTGTCTATAGGTGTGTCTATAGGTGTGTGTGTCTATAGGTGTGTGTGTCTACAGGTGTGTCTATAGGTGTGTCTATAGGTGTGTGTGTCTATAGGTGTGTCTATAAGTGTGTGTGTCTATAGGAGCGTGTGTCTATAGGTGTGTCTATAGGTGTGTGTGTCTATAGGTGTGTCTATAGGTGTATATATAGGTGTGTGTGTCTACAGGTGTGTCTATAGGTGTGTGTGTGTGTCTATAGGTGTGTGTGTGTGTCTATAGGTGTGTGTGTGTCTATAGGTGTGTGTGTGTGTCTACAGGTGTGTCTATAGGTGTGTCTATAGGTGTGTGTCTATAGGTGTGTGTGTGTCTACAGGTGTGTCTATAGGTGTGTGTGTCTATAGGTGTGTCTATAGGTGTGTCTATAGGTGTGTGTGTCTATAGGTGTGTGTGTCTATAGGTGTGTCTATAGGTGTGTCTATAGGTGTGTGTGTGTGTCTATAGGTGTGTGTGTGTCTATAGGTGTGTCTATAGGTGTGTGTGTGTCTATAGGTGTGTGTGTCTACAGGTGTGTCTATAGGTGTGTCTATAGGTGTGTGTGTCTATAGGTGTGTGTGTCTACCTATAGGTGTGTGTCTATAGGTGTGTCTATAGGTGTGTGTGTGTCTATAGGTGTGTGTGTGTTTACAGGTGTGTCTATAGGTGTGTGTGTGTCTATAGGTGTGTCTATAGGTGTGTGTGTCTACAGGTGTGTCTATAGGTGTGTGTGTGTCTATAGGTGTGTCTATAGGTGTGTGTGTCTATAGGTGTGTGTGTCTACAGGTGTGTCTATAGGTGTGTGTGTGTGTCTATAGGTGTGTGTGTCTATAGGTGTGTGTGTCTATAGGTGTGTCTACAGGTGTGTCTATAGGTGTCTATAGGTGTGTGTCTATAGGTGTGTCTATAGGTGTGTGTGTACAGGTGTGTCTATAGGTGTGTCTACAGGTGTGTCTATAGGTGTGTGTGTGGATCGAGGGGGTTAAACGGGCGCGGCACGGGGCTAGAGAAGAGATGGAGTGATGTGGTGAGTGGGTGGGTGAGTGGGTGACACGGGCTAGAGAAGAGATGGAGTGATGTGGTGAGTGGGTGGGTGAGTGGGTGACACGGGCTAGAGAAGAGATGGAGTGATGTGGTGAGTGGGTGGGTGAGTGGGTGACACGGGCTAGAGAAGAGATGGAGTGATGTGGTGAGTGGGTGGTTGAGTGGGTGACACGGGCTAGAGAAGAGATGGAGTGGGTGGTTGAGTGGGTGACACGGGCTAGAGAAGAGATGGAGTGGGTGGTTGAGTGGGTGACACGGGCTAGAGAAGAGATGGAGTGATGTGGTGAGTGGGTGACACGGGCTAGAGAAGAGATGGAGTGGGTGGTTGAGTGGGTGACACGGGCTAGAGACGAGATGGAGTGATGTGGTGAGTGGGTGACACGGGCTAGAGAAGAGATGGAGTGATGTGGTGAGTGGGTGACACGGGCTAGAGAAGAGATGGAGTGATGTGGTGAGTGGGTGGGTGAGTGGGTGACACGGGCTAGAGAAGAGATGGAGTGATGTGGTGAGTGGGTGGTTGAGTGGGTGACACGGTCTAGAGAAGAGATGGAGTGGGTGGTTGAGTGGGTGACACGGGCTAGAGAAGAGATGGAGTGATGTGGTGAGTGGGTGGGTGAGTGGGTGACACGGGCTGGAGAAGAGATGGAGTGATGTGGTGAGTGGGTGGGTGAGTTGGTGACACGGGCTAGAGAAGAGATGGAGTGATGTGGTGAGTGGGTGACACGGGCTAGAGAAGAGATGGAGTGGGTGGTTGAGTGGGTGACACGGTCTAGAGAAGAGATGGAGTGGGTGGTTGAGTGGGTGACACGGGCTAGAGAAGAGATGGAGTGATGTGGTGAGTGGGTGGGTGAGTGGGTGACACGGGCTGGAGAAGAGATGGAGTGATGTGGTGAGTGGGTGGGTGAGTTGGTGACACGGGCTAGAGAAGAGATGGAGTGATGTGGTGAGTGGGTGACACGGGCTAGAGAAGAGATGGAGTGATGTGGTGAGTGGGTGACACGGGCTAGAGACGAGATGGAGTGATGTGGTGAGTGGGTGACACGGGCTAGAGAAGAGATGGAGTGATGTGGTGAGTGGGTGACACGGGCTAGAGAAGAGATGGAGTGATGTGGTGAGTGGGTGACACGGGCTAGAGAAGAGATGGAGTGATGTGGTGAGTGGGTGACACGGGCTAGAGAAGAGATGGAGTGATGTGGTGAGTGGGTGACACGGGCTAGAGACGAGATGGAGTGATGTGGTGAGTGGGTGACACGGGCTAGAGACGAGATGGAGTGATGTGGTGAGTGGGTGACACGGGCTAGAGAAGAGATGGAGTGATGTGGTGAGTAGGTGACACGTGCTAGAGAAGAGATGGAGTGATGTGGTGAGTGGGTGACACGGGCTAGAGAAGAGATGGAGTGATGTGGTACAGGAGGACGTGGAGCTGAGTGGACTTGCCGATGAGCGGCACCAGCGGTGTCAAGATCGGCCGGGAAGGCGATCAAACGACCCTCCCACAGAGACGCAGGTTCGACATTTTGATGAGCATTTCTTGCACGGTCTGTCACGTGACCTCCTCCTCCTCGTGCACCTAGCCTGGCACAGCAGTGCAATCCATGGCACCTGCAGGGTCTGTCACGTGATCACCTGCACCTAGCCTGGCACAGCAGTACAACCGACAAGACACCTGGGTCTGTCACGTGACCTCCTCCTTCTCCTCGTGCACCTAGCCTGGCACAGCAGTCAACCCATGGCACCTGCAGGGTCTGTGACGTGACCTCCTCGTGCACCTAGCCTGGCACAGCAGTACAACACATGGCACCTTCAGGGTCTGTCACGTGATCACCTGCACCTAGCCTGGCACAGCAGTACAACCAACAAGACACCTGGGTCTGTCACGTGACCTCCTCCTTCTCCTCGTGCACCTAGCCTGGCACAGCAGTACAACCCATGGCGCCTGCAGGGTCTGTCACGTGGCCTCCTCCTCGTGCACCTAGCCTGGCACAGCAGTACAACCGACAAGACCCCTGGGTCTGTCACGTGACCTCCTCCTCGTGCACCTAGCCTGGCACAGCAGTACAGCCCATGGCACCTGCTGGGTCTGTCACGTGACCTCCTCCTCGTGCACCTAGCCTGGCACAGCACTCAACCGACAAGACACCTGGGTCTGTCACGTGACCACAATCCCCCTCATTGTGCACCTAGCCTGGCACAGCGGGTGCTGCACTTGCCCCTGCAGCCCACGTGCGCTACCTGGGCGGCCTTTGGGGATAACCGATTCTCTAAATCGATTCGGATAGAGTTGAACCTACGGGCCGACGGGAATCGATTTCAAACATTTCACGAAGATGTATCGGTCACGTGTAGAATAACGATCTCGAATTAATCGGAACTCCACGCCCGCGTGGCGTCAACCTGTGTCTGGATTAAAAAAAACATATCGATCTGTAATTATCGAGAGATGATTGGGTTAATAACGATTGGAATCGATATCGTTGGATCGCTTTAGGAGCGCTCTAACCGATTGTTCGAATCGATTCCCATGCAATTGCCCCATGGGTCCCGTTACAATTTGGGGAGTCGGATTGTACCAACTCGCTCGCCTGGCGGAGGGGGGTTCGAAGTTCTGATGGAACCTTGATAATTCCATGTATGTCATTGTATCGATCGATTCACTGGAGGATGATGATCAATGTGATGATGATATCGGGAATATCATCGCAGTGATCTTCATCCAACAGTGGATAGACCACGGCAGTTATATCATTGCCTAACATTGCCCGATTACATTGCCTCATATGCAATGTTATACATTATACACTACACTACTACTATACACAATGCACTACCACTATACACTACTATACATTACTACATTACTACTATACACTAACTACTATACATTATACACTACACTACTTCTATACGCAATGCACTACTACTATACACTACTATACATGACTACATTACTACTATACACTAACTACTATACATTATACACTACACTACTATACACAATGCACTACTACTATACACTACTATACATGACTACATTACTTCTATACACTAATTACTATACATTATACACTACTTTTATACACAATGCACTACTACTATACACTACTATACATTATACACTACCACTATACACTACTACAATACACTACTACTATACATTATACACTACATTACTACTATACATTATACACTACCACTACACACTACTGCAATACACTACTACTATGCATTATACACTACACTACTTCTATACACAATGCACTACTACTATACACTACTATACATTATACACTACCACTATACACTACTACAATACACTACTACTATACATTATACACTACATTACTACTATACATTATACACTACCACTACACACTACTACAATACACTACTACTATACATTATACACTACATTACTACTATACATTATACACTACCACTATACACTACTACTATACATTATACACTACACTACTACTATACATTATACACTACCACTATACACTACTACAATACACTACACTACTACATTACTACTATACACTAATACTATACACTACCACTATACACTACTACAATACACTAATTACTATACATTATACACTACACTACTACTATACACTACTACAATACATTATACACTGCACTACTACTATACATTATACACTACTACTATACACTACTACTATACACTAATTACTATACATTATACACTACACTACCGCTATATACTGATCGGACTCCCTCCCACCCCCCGGGTTCGCGTCCACTTGGACTCGTCCACTCCAACACAGAAGGGGGGTCGAGAAGAGATGGAGGCTGCCTGAGGCGTTCGCTGAGGGGACTAAAATCCTCACCAACATTTTTTGTTTAAATATTCAAGCTCCGTCTCAGCCCCCCAAAGCCATGTCCACGAAATTATCTTTTTTTTAAAACGATATTTTTTGTTAAAATTAAATTTGTTTAAAAAAAAAATCGGTGGTCCGTCAACGAGACGCGCCCGGTCTTGGTGGGCTCTACCGACCGAGGCGAGGGTCGGACGGTAGGGCCGTCCAGGCAAGAACGGGGGGAGGGAGCGCGGCCCGCGACCAGGAGCAGGTAGGCCCCCCTTACGTGCGAAATATCCCATAAAATAATATATATTTTTTTAATATTCAAGCTAACCTACACAAACCACCCCGCTCCGTCTCAGCCCTCAATCCATGTCCAGAAAATTAACTCTATTTTTTTAATAGTTATTTAAAATAAAATGTACAACATTTTTTATTCTTACAAAAAATCGGTAGTCCGTCAACGAGACGCCTCCGGTCTCGGTGGGCTCTACCGACCGAGGCGAGGGTCGGACGGTAGGGCCGTCCAGGCAAGAACGGGGGGAGGGAGCGCGGCCCGCGACCAGGAGCAGGTAGGCCCCCCTTACGTGTGAAATATCCCGTTAAATAATATTTTTTTTTAATATTCAAGCTAACCTACACAGACCACCCCGCTCCGTCTCAGCCCTCAATCCATGTCCAGAAAATAATCTCAATTTTTTTGTAAATAGTTATTTAAAATAAAATGTACAACATTTTTTTCTTACAAAAAAAAATCGGTAGTCCGTCAACGAGACGCCCCCGGTCTCGGTGGGCTCTACCGACCGAGGCGAGGGTCGGACGGTAGGGCCGTCCAGGCAAGAACGGGGGGGTGGGGAGCGCGGCCCCCAACCAGGAGGCCGTAGGCCTCCGCCTTTACGCGTGAAATATCCCATTAAATGTAATTATTCTTATCGTTATTATTGTTGTTTTTCGTTAAAACATTTAGCCGCATGGGTGTGTCGCGTCGTGTACGCGCGATTGCCACGACTGCCATTTGCAAGGATCAATCGATTAAGGTTCGTGCCTCTCGTTAGTACAATTTATATTCCAAAATTTTACAATTTGAAAGGGGACGCCCATCCAGCATTGGATACTGGCGACCCTGTGTGCCACCTCCCCTAGGTCGACTCGGCCTCAAATGAGTACCTGGTGTAGCGGTGGTGGTGTTGTAGCGGTGGTGGTGGTGTAGCGGTGGTGGTGTTGTAGTTGTGGTGGTGTAGCGGTGGTGGTGTAGCGGTGGTGGTGTAGCGGTGGTGGTGGTGTAGCGCTGGTGGTGGTGTTGTAGTTGTGGTGGTGTTGGTGAGTGAACATCGCCAGCACTGGGGGAGAGACAAAGGCGGCCGGGCGTGGTGGTGCTGGTGGCCACCCACCCCCTCTGTGTGTGCCACAGTGCCCCGGTAGCCTTCATAGACGCTGCTGCTGCTGCTACTCGCTAACAGCACTTGCCCCTACAGCCCTGCTAGAGGCTACCTGGGGGAGCTTTGTCTGTGTCTGTGTGTAACAGCACTTGCCCCTACAGCCTGTTAGAGGCTACCTGGGGGAGCTTTGTCTGTGTGTAACAGCACTTGCCCCTACAGCCTGCTAGAGGCTACCTGGTGGAGCTTTGTCTGTGTATGTAACAGCACTTGCCCCTATAGCCCTGCTAGAGGCTACCTGGGGGAGCTTTGTCTGTGTGTGTAACAGCACTTGCCCCTACAGCCTGCTAGAGGCTACCTGGGGGAGCTTTGTCTGTGTGTGACAGCACTTGCCCCTACAGCCCTGCTAGAGGCTACCTGGGGGAGCTTTGTATGTGTGTGTAACAGCACTTGCCCCTACAGCCATGCTAGAGGCTACCTGGGGGAGCTTTGTCTGTGTGTGTAATAGCACTTGCCCCTACAGCCCTGCTAGAGGCTACCTGGGGGAGCTTTGTTTGTGTGTGTGTAACAGCACTTGCCCCTACAGCCTGCTAGAGGCTACCTGGGGGAGCTTTGTCTGTGTGTAATAGCACTTGCCCCTACAGCCTGCTAGAGGCTACCTGGGGGAGCTTTGTCTGTGTGTGTGTAACAGCACTTGCCCCTACAGCCCTGCTAGAGGCTACCTGGGGGAGCTTTGTCTGTGTGTGTAACAGCACTTGCCCCTACAGCCTGCTAGAGGCTACCTGGGGGAGCTTTGTTGTTGCCTATATCTGACTTGCTGTGCCTGTGTCTGGCTGATATTCTGAAAGTCGTCGTTTCTGGCTGTGTGTTGCCGGCTGACTGTGTCTCGGACTGTCTGTCTGCCTGTCTCTCTCTGTCTGTCTGTCTCTTGTCTGTCTCTCTCTCTCTGTCTCTGTCTGCGTGTCTCTGTCTGTTTGTCTCTCTCTGTCTGTCTCTGTCTGCCTGTCTCTCTCTCTGTCTGTCTCTGTCTGCCTGTCTCTGCCTGTCTCTCTCTGTCTGTCTGTCTCTCTCTGTCTGTCTCTGTCTGTCTCTGTCTGTCTGTCTCTCTCTGTCTGTCTCTGTCTGCCTGTCTCTCTCTGTCTGTCTGTCTCTGTCTGTCTGTCCCTCTCTGTCTGTCTCTCTCTGTCTGTCTCTGTCTGTCTCTGTCTGTCTGTCTCTCTCTCTCTGTCTCTGTCTGCCTCTCTCTGTCTGTCTGTCTCTCTCTGTCTGATTATCTCTGCCTGTCTCTCTCTGTCTGTCTCTGTCTGTCTCTCTCTGCCTGATTGTCTCTGTCTGTCCCTGTCTGCCTGTCTCTATCTGTCTGCCTGTCTCTCTCTCTCTTTCTGTCTGCCTGTCTCTCTCTGTCTGATTGTCTCTGTCTGTGTCTGCCTGTCTCTCTCTGTCTGATTGTCTCTGTCTGCCTGTCTCTCTCTGTCTGCCTGTCTCTCTGTGTCTGATTGTCTCTGCCTGTCTCTCTCTCTGTCTCTGTCTGACCGTCTCTGTCTGCCTGTCTCTCTCTCTGTCTGCCTGTCTCTCTCTGTCTGATTGTCTCTGCCTGTCTCTGTCTGCCTGTCTCTCTCTGTCTGATTGTCTCTGCCTGTCTCTCTCTGTCTCTGTCTGACCGTCTCTGTCTGCCTGTCTCTCTCTGTCTGATTGTCTCTGTCTGCCTGTCTCTCTCTGTCTGATTGTCTCTGCCTGCCTGTCTCTCTCTCTGTCTGCCTGTCTCTCTCTGTCCGATTGTCTCTGTCTGCCTGTGTCTCTCTCTCTCTGATTGTCTCTGCCTGTCTCTGTCTGCCTGTCTCTGTCTGATTGTCTCTGCCTGTCTCTGTCTGTCTGATTGTCTCTGCCTGTCTCTCTCTCTGTCTCTTTCTGACCGTCTCTGTCTGCCTGTGTGCACGTGTTCTGCGGGTGTAGCCTTCACTGTTGGTTTTCCGCCTGTAGCATACAGCCTTGTAGGCTGTAGCTCTGCTGTAGTAGCCCCCCACACAGCCCCCCAGAGCCCCCTACAGCCCCCCCCCAAAGCTCCCTACAGCCCACTACAACCCACTACAGCCCCCTACAGCCCCCCAGAGCCCCCTACAGCCCCCCCCAAAGCTCCCTACAGCCCCCTACAGCCCCCTACAGCCCACTACAACCCACTACAGCCCTCCCCAAAGCTCCCTACAGCCCCCTACAGCCCACTACAGCCCCCCAGAGCCCCCTACAGTTCCCCCCCAAAGCTCCCTACAGCCCCCCCCAAAGCTCCCTACAGCCCCCTACAGCCCCCTACAGCCCCTCAGAGCCCCCTACAGCCCCCTACAGCCCGCCAGAGCCCCCCCTAAAGCTCCCTACAGCCCACTACAGCCCACTACAGCCGCCCAGAGCCCCCCAGAGCCCCCTATAGCCCCCCAGAGCCCCCTACAGCCCCCCAGAGCCCACCAGCAGGATGCCGCTGATCAAGCGAGGGATGGAGCCGCGGTTCCTGTGCAGGAGGCCGCTGCCAGAGGAGATCAACAACGAGCTGGAGTGTGTCACTAACGTGACACTAGCTGGTATCATACGTCAACTCAGCAGCCTTAGTGAGTTACCTAGTCACTCACTCACTCAGTCACTCACCCAGTCACTCACCCAGTCACTCACTCACCCAGTCACTCACTCACCCAGTCACTCAGTCACTCACTCACCCAGTCACTCACTCACTCACTCACCCAGTCACTCACCCACAACGAGCTGGAGTGTGTCACCAACATCACACTAGCTGGTATCATACGTCAACTCAGCAGCCTTAGTGAGTTACCTAGTCACTCAGTCACCCAGTCACTCACTCACTCAGTCACTCACTCAGTCACTCAGTTACCCTGTCACTCACTCAGTCACTCAGTTACTCACTCACTCAGTTACTCACTCAGTCACTCACCCACAACGAGCTGGAGTGTGTCACCAACGTGACACTAGCTGGTATCATACGTCAACTCAGCAGCCTTAGTGAGTTACCCTGTCAGTTACTCACTCACTCAGTCACTCACCCAGTCACTCACCCAGTCACTCACCCAGTCACTCACCCACAACGAGCTGGAGTGTGTCACCAACGTGACACTAGCTGGTATCATACGTCAACTCAGCAGCCTTAGTGAGTCACTCAGTTACTCAGTTACCCTGTCACTCACTCAGTCACTCAGTCAGTCACTCACCCAGTCACTCACTCACTCAGTCACTCAGTCACTCATTCACTTACTCACTCACTCACCCACTCACTCACCCAGTCACTCACCCACAACGAGCTGGAGTGTGTCAGTAACGTGACACTAGCTGGTATCATACGTCAACTCAGCAGCCTTAGTGAGTCACTCACTCAGTCACTCACTCAGTCACTCACCCAGTCACTCACTCACCCAGTCACTCACTCACCCAGTCACTCACCCACAACGAGCTGGAGTGTGTCACCAACGTGACACTAGCTGGTATCATACGTCAACTCAGCAGCCTTAGTGAGTTACTCACTCAGTTACTCACTCAGTCACTCACTCAGTTACTCACTCAGTCAGTCACTCACCCAGTCACTCACCCAGTCACTCACCCAGTCACTCACCCACAACGAGCTGGAGTGTGTCACCAACGTGACACTAGCTGGTATCATACGTCAACTCAGCAGCCTTAGTGAGTTACCTAGTCACTCAGTTACTCACTCAGTCACTCACTCACCCAGTCACTCACCCAGTCACTCAGTCACTCAGTCACTCACCCACAACGAGCTGGAGTGTGTCACCAACGTGACACTAGCTGGTATCATACGTCAACTCAGCAGCCTTAGTGAGTCACTCAGTTACTCAGTTACCCTGTCACTCACTCAGTCACTCAGTCAGTCACTCACCCAGTCACTCACTCACTCAGTCACTCAGTCACTCATTCACTTACTCACTCACTCACCCACTCACTCACCCAGTCACTCACTCACTCACCCACAACGAGCTGGAGTGTGTCACCAACGTGACACTAGCTGGTATCATACGTCAACTCAGCAGCCTTAGTGAGTTACCCTGTCAGTTACTCACTCACTCAGTCACTCACCCAGCCACTCACTCACTCACTCACCCACAACGAGCTGGAGTGTGTCACCAACGTGACACTAGCTGGTATCATACGTCAACTCAGCAGCCTTAGTGAGTCACCCTGTCAGTCACTGAGTTACTCACCCAGTCACCCAGTCACTCACCCAGTCACTCACTCACTCAGTCACTCACCCAGTTACTCACTCAGTCACTCAGTCACTCACTCACTCACCCACAACGAGCTGGAGTGTGTCACCAACGTGACCCTAGCTGGTATCATACGTCAACTCAGCAGCCTTAGTGAGTTACCTAGTCACTCAGTCACTCAGTTACTCAGTCACTCACTCACTCACTCACCCAGTCACTCACTCACTCAGTCACTCACCCAGTTACTCACTCAGTCACTCAGTCACTCACTCACTCACCCACAACGAGCTGGAGTGTGTCACCAACGTGACCCTAGCTGGTATCATACGTCAACTCAGCAGCCTTAGTGAGTTACCTAGTCACTCAGTCACTCAGTTACTCAGTCACTCACTCACTCACTCACCCAGTCACTCACTCACTCAGTCACTCACCCAGTTACTCACTCAGTCACTCAGTCACTCACTCACTCACCCACAACGAGCTGGAGTGTGTCACCAACGTGACCCTAGCTGGTATCATACGTCAACTCAGCAGCCTTAGTGAGTTACCTAGTCACTCAGTCACTCAGTTACTCAGTCACTCACTCACTCACCCAGTCACTCACTCAGTCACTCAGTCACCCAGTCACTCAGTCACTCAGTCACTCACTCACTCACTCAGTCTCTCAGTCACTCACTCACCCAGTCACTCACCCAGTCACTCACTCACAACGAGCTGGAGTGTGTCACCAACGTGACACTAGCTGGTATCATACGTCAACTCAGCAGCCTTAGTGAGTCACTCACTCAGTTACTCACTCAGTCACCCAGTCACTCACCCACAACGAGCTGGAGTGTGTCACCAACGTGACACTAGCTGGTATCATACGTCAACTCAGCAGCCTTAGTGAGTCACTCAGTTACTCAGTTACCCTGTCACTCACTCAGTCACTCACTCAGTCACTCAGTCACTCACCCAGTCACTCACTCACTCAGTCACTCAGTCACTCATTCACTTACTCACTCACTCAGTCACTCAGTCACTCACTCAGTCACTCACCCAGTCACTCACCCACAACGAGCTGGAGTGTGTCACCAACGTGACACTAGCTGGTATCATACGTCAACTCAGCAGCCTTAGTGAGTTACCCTGTCAGTTACTCACTCAGTCACTCAGTCACTCACTCACTCACCCAGTCACTCACCCAGTCACTCACCCAGTCACTCAGTCATTCACTCACTCACTCACCCACAACGAGCTGGAGTGTGTCACCAACGTGACACTAGCTGGTATCATACGTCAACTCAGCAGCCTTAGTGAGTTACCCTGTCAGTTACTCACTCAGTCACTCAGTCACTCACTCACTCACCCAGTCACTCACCCAGTCACTCACCCAGTCACTCAGTCATTCACTCACTCACTCACCCACAACGAGCTGGAGTGTGTCACCAACGTGACACTAGCTGGTATCATACGTCAACTCAGCAGCCTTAGTGAGTTACCCTGTCAGTTACTCACTCAGTCACTCAGTCACTCACTCACTCACTCACCCAGTCACTCACCCAGTCACTCACCCAGTCACTCAGTCATTCACTCACTCACTCACCCACAACGAGCTGGAGTGTGTCACCAACGTGACACTAGCTGGTATCATACGTCAACTCAGCAGCCTTAGTGAGTTACCCTGTCAGTTACTCACTCAGTCACTCAGTCACTCACTCACTCACCCAGTCACTCACCCAGTCACTCACCCAGTCACTCAGTCATTCACTCACTCACTCACCCACAACGAGCTGGAGTGTGTCACCAACGTGACACTAGCTGGTATCATATGTCAACTCAGCAGCCTTAGTGAGTCACCTAGTCACTCAGTCAGTTACTCACCCAGTCAGTTACTCACTCAGTCACTCAGTCACTCACTCAGTCACTCACTCAGTCACTCAGTCAGTTACTCACTCACTCAGTCACTCAGTCAGTTACCCAGTCACTCACCCACAACGAGCTGGAGTGTGTCACCAACGTGACACTAGCTGGTATCATACGTCAACTCAGCAGCCTTAGTGAGTCACTCAGTTACTCAGTTACCCTGTCACTCACTCAGTCACTCAGTCAGTCACTCACCCAGTCACTCACTCACTCAGTCACTCACCCACAACGAGCTGGAGTGTGTCACCAACGTGACATTAGCTGGTATCATACGTCAACTCAGCAGCCTTAGTGAGTCACCCTGTCAGTCACTGAGTTACTCACCCAGTCACCCAGTCACTCACCCAGTCACTCACTCACCCAGTCACTCACTCACTCATTCACTTACTCACTCACTCACTCAGTCACTCACTCACTCACTCAGTCACTCACCCAGTCACTCACCCACAACGAGCTGGAGTGTGTCACCAACGTGACACTAGCTGGTATCATACGTCAACTCAGCAGCCTTAGTGAGTCACTCACTCAGTCACTCACCCAGTCACTCACTCAGTTACTCACTCACTCAGTTACCCTGTCACTCACTTAGTCACTCAGTCACTCACTCACTCAGTCAGTCACTCAGTCACTCACCCAGTCACTCACTCACTCACCCAGTCACTCACCCAGCCACTCACTCACTCACCCACAACGAGCTGGAGTGTGTCACCAACGTGACACTAGCTGGTATCATACGTCAACTCAGCAGCCTTAGTGAGTCACCCTGTCAGTCACTGAGTTACTCACCCAGTCACCCAGTCACTCACCCAGTCACTCACTCACCCACTCACTCACTCACCCACTCACTCACCCAGTCACTCACTCACCCAGTCACTCACTCACTCACTCACCCACTCACTCACCCAGTCACTCACTCACCCAGTCACTCACCCACAACGAGCTGGAGTGTGTCACCAACGTGACCCTAGCTGGTATCATACGTCAACTCAGCAGCCTTAGTGAGTCACTCAGTTACTCAGTTACCCTGTCACTCACTCAGTCACTCAGTCACTCAGTCAGTCACTCACCCAGTCACTCACTCACTCACTCAGTTACTCACTCACTCATTCACTTACTCACTCACTCAGTCACTCACTCACTCACTCAGTCACTCACCCAGTCACTCACCCACAACGAGCTGGAGTGTGTCACCAACGTGACACTAGCTGGTATCATACGTCAACTCAGCAGCCTTAGTGAGTCACTCAGTTACTCAGTTACCCTGTCACTCACTCAGTCACTCAGTCACTCAGTCAGTCACTCACCCAGTCACTCACCCAGCCACTCACCCAGTCACTCACCCACAACGAGCTGGAGTGTGTCACCAACGTGACACTAGCTGGTATCATACGTCAACTCAGCAGCCTTAGTGAGTTACTCACTCACTCAGTCAGTCACTCACCCAGTCACTCACTCAGTCACTCACTCACCCAGTCACTCACTCACTCACTCACCCAGTCACTCACCCAGCCACTCACCCAGTCACTCACCCACAACGAGCTGGAGTGTGTCACCAACGTGACACTAGCTGGTATCATACGTCAACTCAGCAGCCTTAGTGAGTCACTCACTCAGTCACTCACTCAGTCACCCAGTCACTCACCCAGTCACTCACTCACTCAGTCACTCACCCAGCCACTCACTCACTCACTCACCCACAACGAGCTGGAGTGTGTCACCAACGTGACACTAGCTGGTATCATACGTCAACTCAGCAGCCTTAGTGAGTCACCCTGTCAGTCACTGAGTTACTCACCCAGTCACCCAGTCACTCACCCAGTCACTCACTCACCCAGTCACTCACTCACTCATTCACTTACTCACTCACTCACTCAGTCACTCACTCACTCACTCAGTCACTCACCCAGTCACTCACCCACAACGAGCTGGAGTGTGTCACCAACGTGACACTAGCTGGTATCATACGTCAACTCAGCAGCCTTAGTGAGTCACCCTGTCAGTCACTGAGTTACTCACCCAGTCACCCAGTCACTCACCCAGTCACTCACTCACCCAGTCACTCACTCACTCATTCACTTACTCACTCACTCAGTCACTCACTCACTCACTCAGTCACTCACCCAGTCACTCACCCACAACGAGCTGGAGTGTGTCACCAACGTGACACTAGCTGGTATCATACGTCAACTCAGCAGCCTTAGTGAGTCACCCTGTCAGTCACTGAGTTACTCACCCAGTCACCCAGTCACTCACCCAGTCACTCACTCACCCAGTCACTCACTCACTCATTCACTTACTCACTCACTCACTCAGTCACTCACTCACTCACTCAGTCACTCACCCAGTCACTCACCCACAACGAGCTGGAGTGTGTCACCAACGTGACACTAGCTGGTATCATACGTCAACTCAGCAGCCTTAGTGAGTTACCTAGTCACTCACTCACTCAGTCACTCATTCAGTCACTCACTCACCCAGTCACTCACTCACTCACTCACCCAGTCACTCACTCACCCAGTCACTCACCCAGTCACTCACCCAGTCACTCACCCACAACGAGCTGGAGTGTGTCACCAACGTGACACTAGCTGGTATCATACGTCAACTCAGCAGCCTTAGTGAGTCACTCACTCAGTCACTCACTCAGTCACCCAGTCACTCACCCAGTCACTCACTCACTCAGTCACTCACCCAGCCACTCACTCACTCACTCACCCACAACGAGCTGGAGTGTGTCACCAACGTGACACTAGCTGGTATCATACGTCAACTCAGCAGCCTTAGTGAGTCACCCTGTCAGTCACTGAGTTACTCACCCAGTCACCCAGTCACTCACCCAGTCACTCACTCACCCAGTCACTCACTCACTCATTCACTTACTCACTCACTCACTCAGTCACTCACTCACTCACTCAGTCACTCACCCAGTCACTCACCCACAACGAGCTGGAGTGTGTCACCAACGTGACACTAGCTGGTATCATACGTCAACTCAGCAGCCTTAGTGAGTCACCCTGTCAGTCACTGAGTTACTCACCCAGTCACCCAGTCACTCACCCAGTCACTCACTCACCCAGTCACTCACTCACTCATTCACTTACTCACTCACTCAGTCACTCACTCACTCACTCAGTCACTCACCCAGTCACTCACCCACAACGAGCTGGAGTGTGTCACCAACGTGACACTAGCTGGTATCATACGTCAACTCAGCAGCCTTAGTGAGTCACCCTGTCAGTCACTGAGTTACTCACCCAGTCACCCAGTCACTCACCCAGTCACTCACTCACCCAGTCACTCACTCACTCATTCACTTACTCACTCACTCACTCAGTCACTCACTCACTCACTCAGTCACTCACCCAGTCACTCACCCACAACGAGCTGGAGTGTGTCACCAACGTGACACTAGCTGGTATCATACGTCAACTCAGCAGCCTTAGTGAGTTACCTAGTCACTCACTCACTCAGTCACTCATTCAGTCACTCACTCACCCAGTCACTCACTCACTCACTCACCCAGTCACTCACTCACCCAGTCACTCACCCAGTCACTCACCCAGTCACTCACCCACAACGAGCTGGAGTGTGTCACCAACGTGACACTAGCTGGTATCATACGTCAACTCAGCAGCCTTAGTGAGTCACTCACTCAGTCACTCACTCAGTCACCCAGTCACTCACCCAGTCACTCACTCACTCAGTCACTCACCCAGCCACTCACTCACTCACTCACCCACAACGAGCTGGAGTGTGTCACCAACGTGCCACTAGCTGGTATCATACGTCAACTCAGCAGCCTTAGTGAGTCACCCTGTCAGTCACTGAGTTACTCACCCAGTCACCCAGTCACTCACCCAGTCACTCACTCACCCAGTCACTCACTCACTCATTCACTTACTCACTCACTCACTCAGTCACTCACTCACTCACTCAGTCACTCACCCAGTCACTCACCCACAACGAGCTGGAGTGTGTCACCAACGTGACACTAGCTGGTATCATACGTCAACTCAGCAGCCTTAGTGAGTCACCCTGTCAGTCACTGAGTTACTCACCCAGTCACCCAGTCACTCACCCAGTCACTCACTCACCCAGTCACTCACTCACTCATTCACTTACTCACTCACTCACTCAGTCACTCACTCACTCAGTCACTCACCCAGTCACTCACCCACAACGAGCTGGAGTGTGTCACCAACGTGACACTAGCTGGTATCATACGTCAACTCAGCAGCCTTAGTGAGTCACCCTGTCAGTCACTGAGTTACTCACCCAGTCACCCAGTCACTCACCCAGTCACTCACTCACCCAGTCACTCACTCACTCATTCATTTACTCACTCACTCACTCAGTCACTCACTCACTCACTCAGTCACTCACCCAGTCACTCACCCACAACGAGCTGGAGTGTGTCACCAACGTGACACTAGCTGGTATCATACGTCAACTCAGCAGCCTTAGTGAGTCACCCTGTCAGTCACTGAGTTACTCACCCAGTCACCCAGTCACTCACCCAGTCACTCACTCACCCAGTCACTCACTCACTCATTCACTTACTCACTCACTCACTCAGTCACTCACTCACTCACTCAGTCACTCACCCACAACGAGCTGGAGTGTGTCACCAACGTGACACTAGCTGGTATCATACGTCAACTCAGCAGCCTTAGTGAGTCACCCTGTCAGTCACTGAGTTACTCACCCAGTCACCCAGTCACTCACCCAGTCACTCACTCACCCAGTCACTCACTCACTCATTCACTTACTCACTCACTCACTCAGTCACTCACTCACTCACTCAGTCACTCACCCAGTCACTCACCCACAACGAGCTGGAGTGTGTCACCAACGTGACACTAGCTGGTATCATACGTCAACTCAGCAGCCTTAGTGAGTTACCTAGTCACTCACTCACTCAGTCACTCAGTCAGTTACTCACTCACCCAGTCACTCACTCACCCAGTCACTCACCCAGCCACTCACTCACTCACTCACCCACAACGAGCTGGAGTGTGTCACCAACGTGACACTAGCTGGTATCATACGTCAACTCAGCAGCCTTAGTGAGTTACTCACCCAGTTACTCACTCAGTCAGTCACTCACCCAGTCACTCACCCAGTCACTCACTCAGTCACTCACTCACAACGAGCTGGAGTGTGTCACCAATGTCACCCTAGCTGGTATCATACGTCAACTCAGCAGTCTTAGTGAGTTACTCACCCAGTTACTCACTCAGTCACCCAGTCACTCACCCAGTCACTCACTCACTCAGTCACTCACCCAGTTACTCACTCAGTCAGTCACTCAGTCACTCACCCACAACGAGCTGGAGTGTGTCACCAACGTGACACTAGCTGGTATCATACGTCAACTCAGCAGCCTTAGTGAGTTACCTAGTCACTTAGTTACCCTGTCACTCACCCAGTCACTCACTCACCCAGTCACTCACTCAGTTACTCACTCAGTCACTCACCCACAACGAGCTGGAGTGTGTCACCAACGTGACACTAGCTGGTATCATACGTCAACTCAGCAGCCTTAGTGAGTTACCTAGTCACTTAGTTACTCACCCAGTCACTCACCCAGTCACTCACTCACCCAGTCACTCACTCACCCAGTCACTCACCCACAACGAGCTGGAGTGTGTCACCAACGTGACACTAGCTGGTATCATACGTCAACTCAGCAGCCTTAGTGAGTTACTCACCCAGTTACTCACTCAGTCAGTCACTCACCCAGTCACTCACCCAGTCACTCACTCAGTCACTCACCCAGTCACTCACCCACAACGAGCTGGAGTGTGTCACCAACGTGACACTAGCTGGTATCATACGGCAACTCAGCAGCCTTAGTGAGTTACCTAGTCACTTAGTTACCCTGTCACTCACCCAGTCACTCACTCACCCAGTCACTCACTCAGTTACTCACTCAGTCACTCACCCACAACGAGCTGGAGTGTGTCACCAACGTGACACTAGCTGGTATCATACGTCAACTCAGCAGCCTTAGTGAGTTACCTAGTCACTCACTCACTCAGTCACTCATTCAGTTACTCACTCACCCAGTCACTCACTCACCCAGTCACTCACTCACTCACCCAGTCACTCACCCAGCCACTCACTCACTCACCCACAACGAGCTGGAGTGTGTCACCAACGTGACACTAGCTGGTATCATACGTCAACTCAGCAGCCTTAGTGAGTTACTCACCCAGTTACTCACTCAGTCACCCAGTCACTCACCCAGTCACTCACTCACTCAGTCACTCACCCAGTTACTCACTCAGTCAGTCACTCAGTCACTCACCCACAACGAGCTGGAGTGTGTCACCAACGTGACACTAGCTGGTATCATACGTCAACTCAGCAGCCTTAGTGAGTCACCCTGTCAGTCACTGAGTTACTCACCCAGTCACCCAGTCACTCACCCAGTCACTCACCCAGTCACTCACTCAGTCACTCACTCACCCAGTCACTCACCCAGTCACTGAGTTACTCACCCAGTCACTCACTCAGTCACTCACTCACCCAGTCACTCACCCAGTCACTCACTCACCCAGTCACTCACCCACAACGAGCTGGAGTGTGTCACCAACGTGACACTAGCTGGTATCATACGTCAACTCAGCAGCCTTAGTGAGTCACTCAGTTACTCAGATACCCTGTCACTCACTGAGTTACCCTGTCACTCACTGAGTTACCCTGTCACTCAGCCACTCACTCACTCAGTCACTCACCCAGTCACTCACTCAGTCAGTCACTCACCCAGTCACTCACCCACAATGAGCTGGAGTGTGTCACCAACGTGACACTAGCTGGTATCATACGTCAACTCAGCAGCCTTAGTGAGTCACTCACTCAGTCACTCACTCACTCAGTCACTTAGTCACTCAGTCACTCAGTCAGTCACTCAGTCACTCACCCAGTCACTCACTCACAACGAGCTGGAGTGTGTCACCAACGTGACACTAGCTGGTATCATACGTCAACTCAGCAGCCTTAGTGAGTTACTCACTCAGTTACTCACTCAGTCAGTCACTCACCCAGTCACTCACCCAGTCACTCACTCAGTCACTCACTCACAACGAGCTGGAGTGTGTCACCAACGTGACACTAGCTGGTATCATACATCAACTCAGCAGCCTTAGTGAGTTACTCACTCAGTCACTCACCCTGTCACTCAGTCACTCACCCAGTCACTCACTCACTCACCCAGTCACTCACCCAGTCACTGAGTTACTCACCCAGTCACTCAGTCACTCACTCACTCACCCAGTCACTCACTCACTCAGTCACTCACCCAGTCACTCACCCACAACGAGCTGGAGTGTGTCACCAACGTGACACTAGCTGGTATCATACGTCAACTCAGCAGCCTTAGTGAGTCACTCAGTTACTCAGTTACCCTGTCACTCACTCAGTTACTCAGTCACTCAGTCAGTCACTCACCCAGTCACTCACTCAGTCACTCACTCACTCAGTCACTCACCCACAACGAGCTGGAGTGTGTCACCAACGTGACACTAGCTGGTATCATACGTCAACTCAGCAGCCTTAGTGAGTTACCCTGTCAGTCACTGAGTTACTCACCCAGTCACTCAGTCACTCAGTCACTCACTCACTCACCCAGTCACTCACCCAGCCACTCACTCACCCAGTCACTCACTCACTCAGTCACTCAGTTACTCACTCAGTCACTCACTCAGTCACTCACCCAGTCACTCACCCAGTCACTCACTCACCCAGTCACTCACTCACCCAGTCACTCAGTCACTCACTCACCCAGTCACTCACTCACTCACCCAGTCACTCACTCACCCAGTCACTCACCCACAACGAGCTGGAGTGTGTCAGTAACGTGACACTAGCTGGTATCATACGTCAACTCAGCAGCCTTAGTGAGTCACTCACTCAGTCACTCACTCAGTCACTCACCCAGTCACTCACTCACCCAGTCACTCACTCACCCAGTCACTCACCCACAACGAGCTGGAGTGTGTCACTAACGTGACACTAGCTGGTATCATACGTCAACTCAGCAGCCTTAGTGAGTTACCTAGTCACTCAGTCAGTTACTCACCCTGTCACTCAGTCACTCAGTCACTCACTCACTCAGTCACTCACTCAGTCACTCACTCACTCAGTCACTCACTCAGTCACTCACCCAGACACTCACCCACAACGAGCTGGAGTGTGTCACTAACGTGACACTAGCTGGTATCATACGTCAACTCAGCAGCCTTAGTGAGTTACCTAGTCACTCAGTCACTCACTCACCCAGTCACTCACTCACCCAGTCACTCAGTCACTCACTCAGTTACCCTGTCACTCACTTAGTCACTCAGTCACTCACTCAGTCACTCAGTCACTCACTCAGTCAGTCACTCACCCAGTCACTCACCCAGTCACTCACCCACAACGAGCTGGAGTGTGTCACCAATATCACACTAGCTGGTATCATACGTCAACTCAGCAGCCTTAGTGAGTTACCATGTCACTTAGTTACTCAGTTACCCTGTCACTCAGTTACCCTGTCACTCACTCAGTTACCCTGTCACTCACTCAGTTACCCTGTCACTCACTCACTCAGTCACTCAGTCACTCACTCATTCACTCAGTCACTCACCCACAACGAGCTGGAGTGTGTCACTAACGTGACACTAGCTGGTATCATACGTCAACTCAGCAGCCTTAGTGAGTCACCTAGTCACTCAGTCAGTTACTCACTCAGTCAGTTACTCACTCAGTCACTCAGTCACTCACTCGGTCACTCACTCAGTCACTCAGTCAGTTACTCACTCACTCAGTCACTCACTCAGTTACCCAGTCACTCACCCAGTCACTCACCCAGTCACTCACTCACCCAGTCACTCACCCAGTCACTCACTCACCCAGTCACCCAGTCACTCACCCAGTCACTCACCCACAACGAGCTGGAGCGTGTCACTAATGTCACCCTAGCTGGTATCATACGTCAACTCAGCAGCCTTAGTGAGTCACTCAGTCACTCACTCAGTCACTCACCCAGTCACCCAGTCACTCACCCAGTCACTCAGTCACTCAGTCAGTCACTCAGTCAGTCACTCAGTCACTCACCCACAACGAGCTGGAGTGTGTCACCAACGTGACACTAGCTGGTATCATACGTCAACTCAGCAGCCTTAGTGAGTCACTCACTCAGTCACTCACTCAGTCACTCACTCACTCACCCAGTCACCCAGTCACTCACTCACCCAATCACTCACTCACCCACTCACCCACTCACTCACCCAGTCACTCACCCAGTCACTCACCCAGTGACTACTAGTGGGTGACTAGTGGTGGGTGACTAGTGGTGGGTGACTAGTGGTGGATGACTCGTGGTGGGTGACTAGTGGTGGGTGACTAGTGGTGGGTGACTCGTGGTGGGTGACTAGTGGTGGGTGACTAGTAGTGAGTGACTAGTGGTGGGTGACTAGTGGTGGGTGACTCGTGGTGGGTGACTAGTGGTGGGTGACTAGTGGTGGGTGACTAGTGGTGGGTGACTAGTGGTGGGTGACTAGTGGGGGTGACTAGTGGTGGGTGACTAGTGGTGGGTGACTATTGGTGGGTGACTAGTGGTGGGTGACTACTAGTGGTGGGTGACTCGTGGTGGGTGACTAGTGGTGGGTGACTAGTGGTGGGTGACTATTGGTGGGTGACTAGTGGTGGGTGACTACTAGTGGCGGGTGACTAGTGGTGGGTGACTAGTGGTGGGTGACTCGTGGTGGGTGACTAGTGGTGGGTGACTAGTGGTGGGTGACTAGTGGTGGGTGACTACTAGTGGTGGGTGACTAGTGGTGGGTGACTAGTGGTGGGTGACTCGTGGTGGGTGACTAGTGGTGGGTGACTAGTGGTGGGTGACTAGTGGCGGGTGACTAGTGGTGGGTGACTAGTGGTGGGTGACTCGTGGTGGGTGACTAGTGGTGGGTGACTCGTGGTGGGTGACTAGTGGTGGGTGACTCGTGGTGGGTGACTAGTGGTGGGTGACTGGTGGTGGGTGACTACTAGTGGTGGGTGACTAGTGGTGGGTGACTAGTGGTGGGTGACTCTTGGTGGGTGACTTCTAGTGGGTGACTAGTGGTGGGTGACTACTAGTGGTGGGTGACTAGTGGTGGGTGACTACTAGTGGGTGACTAGTGGTGGGTGACTACTAGTGGTGGGTGACTAGTGGTGGGTGACTAGTAGTGGGTGACTAGTGGTGGGTGACTAGTGGTGGGTGACTAGTGGTGGGTGACTAGTAGTGGGTGACTAGTGGTGGGTGACTACTAGTGGGTGACTTCTAGTGGGTGACTACTAGTGGGTGACTAGTGGTGGGTGACTAGTGGTGGGTGACTAGTGGTGGGTGACTAGTGTTGGGTGACTAGTGGTGGGTGACTCTTGGTGGGTGACTCGTGGTGGGTAACTACTAGTGGTGGGTGACTAGTGGTGGGTGACTAGTGGTGGGTGACTAGTGGTGGGTGACTAGTGGTGGGTGACTAGTGGTGGGTGACTACTAGTGGGTGACTAGTGGTGGGTGACTAGTGGTGGGTGACTACTAGTGGTGGGTGACTAGTGGTGGGTGACTAGTGGTGGGTGACTAGTGGTGGGTGACTCGTGGTGGGTGACTAGTGGTGGGTGACTAGTGGTGGGTGACTAGTGGTGGGTGACTACTAGTGGTGGGTGACTAGTGGTGGGTGACTAGTGGTGGGTGACTACTAGTGGTGGGTGACTAGTGGTGGGTGACTAGTAGTGGGTGACTAGTGGTGGGTGACTAGTGGTGGGTGACTAGTGGTGGGTGACTAGTGGTGGGTGACTTCTAGTGGGTGACTACTAGTGGGTGACTAGTGGTGGGTGACTAGTGGTGGGTGACTAGTGTTGGGTGACTAGTGTTGGGTGACTAGTGGTGGGTGACTCTTGGTGGGTGACTCGTGGTGGGTGACTACTAGTGGTGGGTGACTACTAGTGGTGGGTGACTAGTGGTGGGTGACTAGTGGTGGTTGACTACTAGTGGTGGGTGACTACTGGTGGGTGACTAGTGGTGGGTGACTAGTAGTGGGTGACTCTTGGTGGGTGACTAGTAGTGGTGGGTGACTAGTGGTGGGTGACTCTTGGTGGGTGACTAGTGGTGGGTGACTAGTGGTGGGTGACTAGTAGTGGGTGACTAGTGGTGGGTGACTAGTGGTGGGTGACTAGTGGTGGGTGACTAGTGGTGGGTGACTAGTGGTGGGTGACTAGTGGTGGGTGACTCGTGGTGGGTGACTAGTGGTGGGTGACTCTTGGTGGGTGACTAGTGGTGGGTGACTAGTGGTGGGTGACTAGTGGTGGGTGACTACCGGTGGGTGACTAGTGGTGGGTGACTAGTGGTGGGTGACTAGTGGTGGGTGACTAGTGGTGGGTGACTACTAGTGGGTGACTAGTGGTGGGTGACTACCGGTGGGTGACTAGTGGTGGGTGACTAGTGGTGGGTGACTACTAGTGGTGGGTGACTAGTGGTGGGTGACTAGTGGTGGGTGACTACTAGTGGTGGGTGACTAGTGGTGGGTGACTAGTGGTGGGTTACTAGTGGTGGGTGACTCGTGGTGGGTGACTACTAGTGGGTGACTAGTGGGGGTGACTAGTGGTGGGTGACTAGTGGTGGGTGACTCTTGGTGGGTGACTAGTGGTGGGTGACTAGTGGTGGGTGAGTAGTGGTGGGTGACTAGTGGTGGGTGACTAGTGGTGGGTGACTAGTGGTGGGTGACTAGTGGCGGTTGACTACCCCAGGCAAACATGCTGAGGACGTCTTTGGGGAGCTGTTTCAAGAGGCGTCGCTGGTGCACTGCCGGGCAGCGTCACTGCAGGAAAGGGTGGACAGACTCGCCCTGAAAGTCACCCAGCTGGACTCCACCGTGGAGGAGGGTGAGTGAGCTCACCCGGTCACTCACCCGGTCACTCAGCCAGTCAATCAGCCGCTCACTCAGTCACTCACCCAGTCACTCAGCCACTCACTCACCCACTCACTCAGCCACTCACTCAGTCACTCACCCAGTCACTCAGCCACTCAGCCACTCACTCAGTCACTCACCCAGTCACTCAGCCACTCACTCAGCCACTCAGTCACTCACCCAGCCACTCAGTCACTCACCCAGCCACTCAGTCACTCACCCACTCACTCAGTCACTCAGCCGCTCACTCAGCCACTCACTCAGTCACTCACCCACTCACCCACTCCCTCAGCCACTCACTCACTCAGTCACTCACCCACTCACTCACCCACTCACTCAGCCACTCACTCACTCAGTCACTCACCCAGTCACTCACCCAGTCACTCAGCCACTCACTCAGTCACTCACCCAGTCACCCACCCACTCACTCACCCACACACTCACCCAGCCACTCAGCCACCCACTCACCCACTCACTCAGCCACTCACTCACTCAGTCACTCACCCACTCACTCAGTCACTCACTCAGCCACTCACCCAGTCACTCACCCACTCACTCAGCCACTCACTCACTCACCCACTCAGCCACTCACCCAGTCACCCACCCACTCACCCAGTCACTCACTCACTCACCAACTGACCCACCTACCCACCCACCCACTCACCCACTCACTCAGCCACTCACTCAGTCAGTCACTAACCCAGTCACTCATCCAGTCACCCACTCACTCACTCATCCCCCCACTCATTCACCCCCCCACTCATTCACCCCCCCACTCACCCCCCCACTCACCCCCCCCCCCCCCACTCAGCCACTCACTCAGCCACTCACCCAGTCACTCACCCAGTCACTCACCCAGTCATTCACCCACTCACTCAGCCACTCACTCAGCCACTCACCCAGTCACTCACCCACTCACTCAGCCACTCACCCAGTCACCCACCCACTCACCCAGTCACTCACTCACTCACCAACTCACCCACCTACCCACCCACCCACTCACCCTCTCACTCAGTCAGTCACTCACCCACTCACTCAGCCACCCAGCCACTCACTCGTTCACTCAGTCACTCACTCACCCACCCACTCAGTCACTCACTCACTCACTCACCCACTCACTCACTCACTCACCCACTCACCCACCCACTCACTCACCCACCCACTCACCCACTCACTCACACACTCACCCACCCACTCACCCACTCACTCACCCACCCACTCACCCACTCACCCACCCACTCACCCACCCACTCACTCACTCTTCCAGTCACTCACCCACTCACTCAGCCACCCAGCCACTCACTCGCTCACTCAGTCACTCACCCAGTCACTCACCCACCCACTCACCCACTCACTCACCCACTCACTCACCCACCCACTCACCCCCCCCACTCACCCCCCCACTCACCACCCCACCCCAGTCTCCCTGCAGGACATTAACATGCGGAAGGCCTTCCGCTCCTCGACCAATCAGGACCAGCAGGTGGTGTCACGTGACACCATCCCCAACCCGCTATTGGACACCTACAACATCTGCCACAAGCCGCCTCCACTCAACATCCTCACGCCCTATCGGTGAGGATGCTCAACACTCACCCTGTCACTCACCTACTCACTCACCTGCTCACTCACTCACCCACTCAGTCACTCACCCACTCACTCACCTACTCACCACTCACTCAGTCACTCACCCACTCACTCACCCACCCACCCACTCACTCACTCACCTACTCACCACTCACTCACCCACTCACTCACCTACTCACTCACCTACTCACTCACCTACTCACTCACTCACTCACCCACCCACTCACCCACTCACTTACTCAGCCACTCACTCACCCTGTCACTCACTCACTCATTCACCCACTCACTCACCCACTCACTCACTCACCCACTCACTCACCCACTCACTCACCCACTCACCCACTCACTCACCCACTCACTCACTCACCCACCCACTCACCCACTCACTCACCCACTCACCCACTCACCCACTTACTCACTCACCCACTCACTCACACACTCACTCACTCACTCATCCACTCACTCACTCACTCACCTACTCACTCACTCACTCACCCACTCACTCACCCACTCACTCACCCACTCACTCACCCACTCACTCACCTACTCACCACTCACTCAGTCACTCACCCACTCACTCACCCACTCACCACTCACTCACCCACTCACTCACCCACCCACTCACTCACTCACTCACCCACCCACTCACTCACCCACTCAGTCACTCACCCACTCACTCACCCACTCACTCACTCACTCACCCACTCACTCACCCACTCACTCACCCACTCACCCACCCACTCACCCACTCACTTACTCAGCCACTCACTCACCCTGTCACTCACTCACCCACTCACTCACTCACTCACCCACCCACTCACCCACTCACTCACCCACTCACTCACCCACTCACTCACCCACTCACTCACTCACCCACTCAGTCACTCACTCACTCACCCACTCACTCACCCACTCACCACTCACTCACTCACTCACCCACTCACTCACTCACCCACTCAGTCACTCACTCACTCACCCACTCACTCACTCACTCACCCACTCACTCACTCACCCACTCACTCACTCAGTCACTCACCCACTCACTCACCCACTCACTCACCCTGTCACTCATCCACTCACTCACTCACCCACTCACTCACCCACTCACTCACCCACTCACTCACTCACCCACTCACTCACCCACTCACTCACCCACTCACTCACCCACTCACTCACTCACCCACTCACTCACCCACTCACTCACCCACTCACTCACTCACTCACCCTGTCACTCACTCACCTACTCACCCACCCACTCACTCACCCACTCACTCACTCACCCACTCACTCACTCACCCACTCACTCACTCACTCACCCACTCACCCACCCACTCACCCACTCACTCACCCACTCACCCACCCACTCACCCACTCACTCAGTCACTCACTCACTCACCCACTCACTCACCCACTCACTCACTCACCCACTCAGTCACTCACTCACTCACTCACCCACTCACTCACCCACTCAGTCACTCACCCACTCACTCACTCACCCACTCGCTCACTCACCCACTCAGTCACTCACCCACCCACTCAGTCACTCACCCACTCACTCACTCACTCACCCACTCACTCACTCACCCACTCAGTCACTCACCCACTCAGTCACTCACTCACCTACTCACCCACTCACCCACTCACCCACCCACTCACCCACCCACTCACTCACCCACTCACTCACCCACTCACCCACTCACTCACTCACCCACTCAGTCACTCACCCACTCACTCACTCACTCACCCACTCACTCACCCACCCACTCACTCACCCACTCACCCACCCACTCACTCACTCACCCACTCACTCACACATCCACTCACTCACCCACTCACTCACCCACCCACTCACCCACTCACCCACTCACTCACTCACCCACTCACTCACCCGCTCACTCACTCGCTCACTCACTCGCTCACCCACTCACTCACTCACCCACTCACTCACTCACCCACTCACTCACTCACCCACCCACTCACTCACTCTCTCCCCGTGTCTCTCTTCCTGTGTCTCTCTCCCCGTGTCTCTCTCCCCGTGTCTCTCTCCCCGTGTCTCTCCCCGTGTGTCTCTCTCCCCGTGTCTCTCTCCCCGTGTCTCTCTCTCCCCGTGTCTCTCTCACCGTGTCTCTCTCCCCGTGTCTCTCTCCCCGTGTCTCTCTCTCCCCCTGTCTCTCTCCCCTTGTCTCTCTCTCCCCGTGTGTCTCTGTCCCTGTGTCTCTCTCCCCCTGTCTCTCTCTCCCTGTGTCTCTCTCTCTACCCGTGTGTCTCTCTCCCCCTGTCTCTCTCCCTGTGTGTCTCTCTCCCTGTGTCTCTCTCCCCGTGTCTCTCTCTCCCCGTGTGTCTCACCGTCTCTCTCCCCCTGTCTCTCTCCCCGTGTCTCCCCGTGTCTCTCTCCCCGTGTCTCTCTGTCTCTCTCCCCGTGTGTCTCTCCCCCTGTCTCTCTCCCCCTGTCTCTCTCCCCGTGTCTCTCTGTCTCTCTCCCCGTGTGTCTCACCGTCTCTCTCCCCCTGTCTCTCTCCCTGTGTCTCTCTCTCCCCGTGTCTCTCTCCCCCCGTGTCTCTCTCCCCGTGTCTCTCTCCCCGTGTCTCTCTCTCCCTGTGTCTCTCTGTCTCTCTCCCCGTGTGTCTCACCGTCTCTCTCCCCCTGTCTCTCTCCCCCCGTGTCTCTCTCCCCCTGTCTCTCTCCCCGTGTCTCTCTCCCCATGTCTCTCTCTCCCCGTGTCTCTCTCCCCCTGTCTCTCTCCCCGTGTCTCTCCGTGTCTCTCTCCCCGTGTCTCTCTCTCCCCGTGTCTCTCTCTCCGTGTCTCTCTCCCCGTGTCTCTCTCTCCCCGTGTCTCACTCTCCGTGTCTCTCTCCCCGTGTCTCTCTCTCCCCGTCTCTCTCTCCCCGTGTCTCTCCCCGTGTCTCTCTCTCTCTCCCCGTGTCTCTCTCTCTCCCCGTGTCTCTCTCTCTCCCCGTGTCTCTCCCCGTGTCTCTCTCTCTCCCCGTGTCTCTCTCTCTCCCCGTGTCTCTCCCCGTGTCTCTCTCTCTCCACGTGTCTCTCTCCGTGTCTTTCTCCCTGTGTCTCTCTCCCCGTGTGTCTCTCTCCCCGTGTGTCTCACCGTCTCTCTCCCCCTGTCTCTCTCCCTGTGTCTCTCTCCCCGTGTGTGTCTCTCCCCCTGTCTCTCTCCCTGTGTCTCACCGTCTCTCTCTCCCCGTGTGTCTCTCTCCCCGTGTGTCTCTCTCCCCGTGTCTCTCTCCCCGTGTCTCTCTCTCTGTCCCTGTGTCTCTCTCCCCCTCTCCTCTCTCCCCGTGTCTCTCTCCCCGTGTGTCTCTCTGTCTCTCTGTCTCTCTCCCCGTGTCTCTCTCCCCGTGTCTCTCTCCCCGTGTCTCTGTGTCCCAGTGATGATCGGAAGGACGGATTGAAGTTCTACACCGACCCTTCATATTTCTTCGACCTCTGGAGAGAGAAAATGTTGCAGGACACGGAGGATAAACGCAAAGAAAAGAGACGTCAGAGGGTGAGTGGGTGGGTGGGTTAGTGGGTGGGTGGGTTAGTGGGTGGATGGGTTAGTGGGTGGATGGGTTAGTGGGTGGGTGGGTTAGTGGGTGGGTGGGTTAGTGGGTGGGTGGGTTAGTGGGTGGGTGGGTTAGTGGGTGGGTGGGTGGGTGAGTGGGTGGGTGGTTGGGTGGGTGGGTGGATGGGTGAGTGGGTGAGTGGATGGGTGGTTGGGTGGGTGGGTGAGTGGGTGAGTGGGTGAGTGGGTGGGTGAGTCTCCCTCTCTGCCTCTCTGTCTTTCTCCCCCCACTCTCCATGTCTCTCTCTGCATCTCCCTGGCTGTGTGTGTGTCTGTGTGTCTGTGTGTGTGTCTGTGTGTGTGTCTGTGTGTCTGTGTGTGTGTGTCTGTGTGTGTGTGTGTTTCTGTGTGTGTCTGTGTGTGTGTCTGTGTTTGTGTGTGTGTGTGTGCTATGTGTGTCTGTGTGTGTCTGTGTGTGTCTGTGTGTCTGTGTGTGCTGTGTCTGTGTGTGACACTGTGTGTGTGTGTGTCTGTGTGTGTGTCTTTGTGTGCTGTGTGTCTGTCACTGTCTGTGTGTCACTGTGTGTGTGTCTGTGTGTGTCTGTGTGTGTGTGTGTCTATGTGTGTGCTATGTGTGTGTGTGTATGTGTATGTGTGTCTGTGTGTGTGTCTGTGTGTGTGTCTATGTGTGTGTCTATGTGTGCTATGTGTGTGTGTCTGTGTGTCTGTGTGTGTGTGTGTCTGTGTCTCTGTGTGTGTGTCTATGTGTCTGTGTGTGTGTGTCTGTCTGTGTGTCTGTGTGTGTGTGCTATGTGTGCGTGTGCTATGTGTGTGCTCTGTGTCACTGTGTGTGTGTGTGTCTATGTGTGTGTCTGTGTGTGTGTATCTGTGTGTGTGTGTGCTATGTGTGTGTCACTGTGTGTGTGTCACTGTGTCTGTGTGTGTCTCTGTGTGTCTATGTGTCTATGTCTGTGTGTGTGTCTGTGTGTCTCTGTGTGTGTGTGCTATGTGTGTGTCTGTGTGTGTGTCTGTGTCTGTGTGTGTGTCTGTGTGTGTGTATGTGTGTGTGTGTAGCGATAGTGTAGTGGTTAGCGCTACGCTGCGCTATGAACCTGGCGACCCGGGTTCGATTCCCGCTCACGGCCAACACCACCAGTGACGATTATCTGAATCGGTCCCGGGCCTCCCCTAGGTCGACTCAGCCTCAAATGAGTACCTGGTGCGGTGTGTAAACATCGCCACTAGGGAGACAAAGGCGGTCGGGCGTGGTGCTGGCCACCCACCCCCTCGTGAACCGTTCCGGCCTTCATAGGTGCTCGCTAACAGCACTTGCCCCTACAGTCTGTTAAGGCTATACGGGGGATCTTTGTCTTGTCTGTGTGTGTGCTATGTGTGTGTGGCTCTGTGTGTGTGCTGTGTGTGTGTCTGTGTCTGTTTGTGTGTCTGTGTGTGTGTGTCTGTGTGTGTCTGTGTGTGTCTGTGTGTGTGTCTCTGTGTCTGTGTGTGTGTCTCTGTGTCTGTGTGCTATGTGTGTGTGTGTGTGCTATGTGCCGGACGGGCAACTCTGTCGTGGACAGTGCTGTGGGGGGAGTTCCAATTTTGATTGGCTCCTCCCCTCATGGCATATGTGTCCACCACAGGGGCTAAACGGGGGCTCTGGACGGGTGCGAGGGGCTGGTAACCCCTCCACCTTCAATTAATTACCACAAAACCACGAATTAAAGTGAAATATGTAACAACTAAGCTTGTGCCGGAGGCCCCGGGGGGCCAGGCGTCTATGACGTCTCCTGGCCAAACCCCAATTGGCGGAGCCAGGAGATTGAATACCTACCCTCGGGGCTACTCCAGAAACAACGAAAAGCCACTACGGGTGGCCACGTGGAATGTTCGAACGCTCACTGCAGAGGAGAGGCTGCCACTCCTCTGTCGGGAGCTGGACCGGTACCGCCTGGATCTATGCGGCATTCAGGAGGTCCGGTGGACCGGCTCTGGCTCCTGCCACCATGAGGGGTGGACAGTCCTCTACTCGGGGCAGCAGACTGCCAAACAACAGGGTGTGGGTCTTCTTTTGAACAAAAGAATGAAGGGGGCGTGGGAGCGTGGCGGTGAGGTGTGGGAAGCTGTAAGCCCCAGGCTACTTTGGGCTCGCCTTCCCATCAACCGGAGGCGAGGAATGGTGGTCGTGGTTACTTATGCCCCCACCGAAGATGAACATCCGTGGAGGGATGCAGGCAAAGCCGATGAGTCAGATGCCTTCTATGACCTCCTGTCACAGGTGCTGGCTAAAGTGGCCCCTCGGGATAGAGTCATCATGTTGGGTGACTTCAATGCCCGAGTTGGTCATGATACTGGCACCTGGTCTGGAGTGATTGGAGGGCATGGGCCAGATCAGCTCAATAACAATGGTAGGAGGCTGCTAGATTTTTGTGCAGCCCATGGGCTTGTAATTACCAACACGCTGTTCCGGCATCGGCGCATCCACACAACATCATGGATGCATGCCGGGTCCAAGCAAGAACATCTGCTGGACTACATAGTGACGGACCAGCGAATGCGAGCCCATGTCCTTGACACCAGGACCTACCGTGGAGCTGATCTGCCCTCTGACCATCGACTAGTCATCTGTAAGATGCGCCTGCCATTCTTCCACTCCGGTGGTGGGTGTACACCCAGGACCACATTCCAACCTAAAGTGGCCTGGTCTCAGTTATCTGATGAAAGTTGCAAGCGAGAATTTCATCATCGCTTGCGGCTGGGATTGGCATCGTCCCCGACTCCTCCTGATGTCGAGGGTAAATGGGCGAGGTTTAGGACTGTGACTCATGCAGCTGCAATGGCTGCTTTGGGTACGCGGTCCAGACCTCCCCAGACACCCTGGATGACAGAGGAGTTGTTCAGGATGGTTGAGAAAAAGCGACAGGCCCACTGTCATCGGCTACAGAATCCCACGTCAGAGAATGAGGAGGCTTACCGCAGCCTTCGCTCGGAGGTTCGGAGAGCCGTGAGGCGCTGCAAGGATGGGTGGTGGTCGCGGGTTGCTGAGGAGATGGAGTCTGCCTCAGTGGCCCGTGATCACAAATCGCTATTTAACTCCATCAAAAAAGTAACCTGCAGCGCCACACCTATTACCATCATTAGGGGAAAAAACGGTGATCCAATTTCCGACCCCCAGGAACAGGTTCGCAGATTTGCTGAGCATTTCTGTGAGGTCCTGGGGGAGGGAAAATCCCACAGCCAGGAAAACATCGTGGCACAAAGTGAGGATGACCCTGCTGAGGCTGCGGTGCCTCAAATATTGGATGAAGTCACCCCCTGTGAGTGGCTGGCTGAGGTGCCATCTGCTGAGGAAGTATTGAAGGCGATCCGGAGTCTGAGACCAGGAAAGGCAGCGGGCAGAGATGATCTCCCAAGCGAAATGCTGAGGGAGGGTGGCGTTTGTGCACAGACTGCCCTATATGACATCATAACAACAGTCTGGACCACTGGACGGGTTCCGCAGGATTGGAAGGATGCCCTGGTGGTCCCCCTTTTTAAGAAGGGGGACCGCACAGACTGTAACAACTACAGGGGCATCTCACTCCTCAGTGTGCCGGGAAAGGTCCTGGCAAGGATTATTCAGCATCGCCTTGCCAGGCACGCTGAGGAGAGGCTTGCGGAGCCCCAATGCGGTTTCAGGAAAGGGCGGTCCTGCACAGATGCCATATTTTCTGTCCGTCTGCTACAGCAGAGGTGTAGGGAATTCCAACAAGACCTACATCTCTGCTTTATTGACCTGGTCAAGGCCTATGATACCATCAGTAGGCCTGGGCTCTGGGTCGTTCTTCGTGCTTTTGGAGTACCTGACCCTCTGCTCACGATCATTAAGGACCTTCATGATGGTGAGCGGGCCCGGGTAAAACTACGTGGCCGGGAGTCAGAGCCATTCCCTGTACACCTTGGGGTGCGACAGGGATGTCCTCTGGCTCCCACATTATTTAACATCTATTTTGACCACGTAGTTCGTGAAGCCTTCAATAGCTGTACCGGGGGAATCTCCATATGGTACAGATATAATGGGAGGCTAATCGATGCCCGGGTGCGGTCAAGGGATGGCTCCCTATTGCTCAACCACGTTATGTATGCTGATGACTTGGTAATAGCTGCTCAGTCAGAGGAGGAGTTGCAGACGCTGCTGCTGAGACTGGAGCGTGCCACTAAGAGGTGGGGCCTTACCATCAGCCCCACCAAAACTAAGCACCTGCCTGGGTATTTTGTACCATCGGACACTCCACCCCCACAACTCCCAATCGGTGATGGGGCAGTTGTGGAGAGAGTGGAGAGTTTCCCATACCTGGGCAGTGTGCTTATGACTGGCTCCAGTTTAACAGCAGAGGTCTCACTCCGAATCAGTCGAGCGGCAATATCTTTTCATCGGTTGCGTAACGCTGTGTGGAAGCTACCTGGTCTGTCGCTCCGCACTAAGCTTCAGGTCTTCTCGGCCACGGTCATTCCCTCCCTTCTCTACGCTTGCGAAACGTGGACCCCCCTAATGGAACATCTTCGCCGGTTAGAAACATTTAGGCTGACCTGCCTACGATCCATCCTGGGTTTAACCAGACTGGATTGTGTGAGGAGCTCACAAATCCTTGAAAGATCTGGGCAGGGTCCCATCGGTGAGCTCCTCCGGCAGGCAAGGCTGCGATGGCTGGGTCATGTAGCCCGCATGCCCAGCCACCGCATGCCGAAACAGCTTTTGTTTGGCCGGATTGAGGGGGCTAAGCGGGCGCGGCACGGGCTAGAGAAGAGATGGAGTGATGTGGTACAGGAGGACGTGGAGCTGAGTGGACTTGCCGATGACTGGTACCAGCGGTGTCAAGATCGGCCTCTGTGGAGGAGGCTCGTGAAGGATGCTACTGGGCAGTTGGAGGCAGTCGCCCTCCAACAACAACGGAGGGCGGAGGAGCGACGCTCACAACAGCGAGCGGAGCGCCGGGTGGCTAAAGCACAGCAGGTTGGCACAGTAGGGGGCACAGGTGGTGCATCAGCCAGTCATCTCAGTCAGTCGACCCGTGGCACCTGGGTCTGCCCCGTGACCTCCTGCCAGCGGGCGTTCGACACTTCACGTGGCCTCAGGGTGCACATAGCCTGGCACAAGCGTCGTGGTGACGTCACCGCCACTTAGTGGCGAATGGCGGTTGTTGTTGTTGTTGTTGTGTGTGTGTGTCTACGTGTCTATGTGTGTGTGTGTCTATGTGTGTGTCTGTGTGTGTGTATCTGTGTGTGTGTGCTATGTGTGTGTCACTGTGTGTGTGTCACTGTGTCTGTGTGTGTGTGTGTGTGTCTGTGTGTCTATGTGTCTGTGTGTGCTATGTGTGTGTGTGTGTGTCTGTGTGTGTCTCTGTGTATGTGTGTCACTGTGTGTGTGCTATGTCTGTGTGTGTCTGTGTCTCTGTGTCTCTGTCTGTGTGTGCTATGTGTGTCTGTGTGTGTGCTATGTGTGTGTGCTATGTGTGTCTGTGTGTGTGCTATGTGTGTGTGCTATGTGTCACTGTGTGTGTGCTATGTGTGTGTGTCTGTGTGTGTGTGTCTGTGTGTGCTATGTGTGTGTGTCTGTGTGTGTGTGTCTGTGTGTTTCTGTGTGTGTCTGTGTGTGCTATGTGTGTGTGTCTGTGTGTGTGTCACTGTCTATGTGTCTATGTCTATGTGTGTGTGTGTCTATGTCTGTGTGTGTGTCTATGTGTGTGTGTCTCTGTGTCTGTGTGCTACGTGTCTATGTGTGTGTGTCTGTGTGTGTGTCTGTGTATGTCTGTGTGTGTGTGTCTGTGTGCTACGTGTCTATGTGCTATGTCTATGTGTGTGTGTGTCACTGTGTGTGTGCTATGTCTGTGTGTGTCTGTGTCTCTGTGTCTATGTGTGTGTGTCTGTGTGTGTGTGTGTGTGTCTGTGTGTGTGTCTATGTGTGTGTGTCTGTGTGTGTGTCTGTGTGTGTGTGCTATGTGTGTGTGTCTGTGTCTGTTTGTGTGTCTGTGTGTGTGTGTCTGTGTGTGTCTGTGTGTGTGTCTCTGTGTCTGTGTGTGTGTCTCTGTGTCTGTGTGCTATGTGTGTGTCACTGTGTGTGTGTCACTGTGTCTGTGTGTGTCTGTGTGTCTATGTGTCTGTGTGTGCTATGTGTGTGTGTGTGTGTCTCTGTGTGTGTCTCTGTGTATGTGTGTCACTGTGTGTGTGCTATGTCTGTGTGTGTCTGTGTCTCTGTGTCTCTGTCTGTGTGTGCTATGTGTGTCTGTGTGTGTGCTATGTGTGTGTGCTATGTGTGTCTGTGTGTGTGCTATGTGTGTGTGCTATGTGTCACTGTGTGTGTGCTATGTGTGCTATGTCTGTGTGTGTCTGTGTGTGCTATGTGTGTGTGTCTGTGTGTGTGTGTCTGTGTGTGCTATGTGTGTGTGTCTGTGTGTGTGTGTCTGTGTGTGTCTGTGTGTGCTATGTGTGTGTGTCTGTGTGTGTGTCACTGTATATGTGTCTATGTCTATGTGTGTGTGTGTCTATGTCTGTGTGTGTGTCTATGTGTGTGTGTCTCTGTGTCTGTGTGCTACGTGTCTATGTGCTATGTCTATGTGTGTGTGTCTGTGTGTGTGTCTGTGTCTGTGTGTGTCTGTGTGTGTGTGTCTGTGTGCTATGTCTATGTGTGTGTGTGTCACTGTGTGTGTGCTATGTCTGTGTGCGTCTGTGTCTCTGTGTCTATGTGTGTGTGTCTGTGTGTGTGTCTGTGTGTGTGTGTCTGTGTGTGTGTCTATGTGTGTGTGTCTGTGTGTGTGTCTGTGTGTGTGTCTGTGTCTCTGTGTGTGTCTCTGTGTTTGTGTGTCTCTGTGTGTGTGCTATGTGTGTGTGTCACTGTGTGTGTGTGTGTGCTATGTGTGTGTCTGTGTTTGTGTGTCTGTGTGTGTCTGTGTGTGTCTCTGTGTCTGTGTGCTACGTGTGTCTGTGTGTGTGTCTGTGTGTGTGTGTGTGTCTATGTCTCTATGTGTGTGTGTGTCACTGTGTGTGTGTGAGTGTGTCTGTGTATGTCTGTGTCTGTGTCTGTGTGCTACGTGTCTATGTGCTATGTCTCTGTGTGTGTGCTACGTGTCTCTGTGTGTGTGTCTCTGTGTGTGTGTCTCTGTGTGCTACGTGTCTATGTGCTACGTGTCTATGTGTCTCTGTGTGTGTGTCTCTGTGTGTGTGTCTCTGTGTCTCTGTGGCTACGTGTCTGTGTGCTACGTGTCTATGTGCTATGTGTGTGTGTGTGTGTCTCTGTGTGTGTGTCTCTGTGTGCTACGTGTCTATGTGCTATGTCTATGTGTCTCTCTGTGTCTCTGTGTCTGTGTGTGTAAGTAGAAGAGGGTCGACGGCACGACCCGTGAGGTGAAGAAGGTTCGCAAGGCTCGCAACCGTCGCCAGGAGTGGAACCTCATGGCCTACGACATCGAATTCCGCACCGCCACGGCCACCGCCACCACCGCCACCACCGCCACCACCGCCGCGGTGGTGCCGGGCGGTGGTGGCGGTGGTGGCGGTGGTGGCGGTGGTGGCGGTGGTGGTGGTGGTGGTGGGGTGAGTCAGCAGCAGCTGCTGGGCTCGTCGGATGGCTCCATGTCGCCAGATACTCGGTGGGTGGTGAAGGTGGTGGTGGTGGTGGTGGTGATGGTGGTGGTGGTGGTGGTGATGGTGGTGGTGGTGGTGGAGGTGGTGGTGATGGTGATGGTGATGGTCGTGGTGGTGGTGGTGGTAGTGGTCGTGGTGGTGATGGTAGTGGTGGTGGTGGTGGTCGTGGTGGTGGTGGTGGTGGTGGTGGAGGTGGTGGTGGTGGTGGTGGTGGTGGTGGAGGTGGTGGTGGTGTGGTGGTGGTGGTGGTGTGGTGGTGAAGAGATGGGCGGGAGAGATGTGTCTGTGTCTGTGTGTGTCTGTGTGTGTGTGTGTCTGTGTGTGTGTCTGTGTGTGTGTCTGTGTGTGTGTCTGTGTGGGTGTCTGTGTGTGTGTCTGTGTGGGTGTCTGTGTGTGTGTCTGTGTGTGTGTCTGTGTGGGTGTCTGTGTGTGTGTCTGTGTGTGTGTGTGTGTTGCGGTGCCGGACGGTCAACTCTGTCGTGGACAGTGCTGTGGGGGGAGGACCAATTCCGATTGGCTCCTCCCCTCATGGCGTCTGTGTCCACCACAGGGGCTAAACGGGGGCTCTGGACGGGTGCGAGGGGCTGGTAACCCCTCCACCTTCAATTAATTACCACGAAACCACGAGTTAAACTGAAATATGTAACTAATAAGCTTGTGCCAGAGGCCCCGGGGGGACAGGCGTCTATGACGTCTCCTGGCCAAACCCCAATTGGCGGAGCCAGGAGATTGAATCTCAACCCTCGGGGCTCCTCCAGAAACAACGAAAAGCCAGTTCGTGTGGCCACGTGGAATGTTCGAACGCTCACTGCGGAGGAGAGGCTGCCGCTCCTCTGTCGGGAGCTGGACCGGTATCGCCTGGATCTCTGTGGCATTCAGGAGGTCCGGTGGACCGGTTCTGGCTCCTACCACCATGAGGGGTGGACAGTCCTCTACTCGGGGCAGCAGACTGCCAAACAACAGGGAGTGGCTCTTCTTCTGAACAAAATAATGAAGGGGGCGTGGGAGCGTGGCGGTGAGGTGTGGGAAGCTGTAAGCCCCAGGCTACTTTGGGCTCCCCTTCCCATCAACCGGAGGCGAGGAATGGTGGTCGTGGTTACTTATGCCCCCACCGAAGACGAACATCCGTGGAGGGATGCAGGCAAAGCCAATGAGTCAGATGCCTTCTATGACCTGTCACAGGTGCTGGCTAAAGTGGCCCCTCGGGATAGAGTCATCTTGTTGGGTGACTTCAATGCCCGAGTTGGTCATGATGCTGGTACCTGGTCTGGAGTGATTGGAGGGCATGGGCCAGATCAATAACAACGGTAGGAGGCTGCTAGATTTTTGTGCAGCCCATGGGCTTGTAATTACCAACACGCTGTTCCGGCATCGGTGCATCCACACAACATCATGGATGCATGCCGGGTCCAAGCAAGAACGTCTGCTGGACTACATAGTGACGGACCAGCGGATGCGAGCCCATGTCCTGGACACCAGGACCTACCGTGGAGCTGATCTGCCCTCTGACCATCGACTAGTCATCTGTAAGATGCGCCTGCCATTCTTCCACTCCGGTGGTGGGTGTACACCCAGGACCCCATTCCAACCTAAAGTGGCCTGGTCTCAGTTATCTGATGAAAGTTGCAAGCGAGAATTTCATCATCATTTGCGGCTGGGGTTGGCATCGTCCCCGACTCCTCCTGATGTCGAGGGTAAATGGGCGAGGTTTAGGACTGTGACTCATGCAGCTGCAATGGCTGCTTTGGGTACGTGGTCCAGACCTCCCCAGAGACCCTGGCTGACAGGGGAGGTGTTCAGGATGGTTGAGAAAAAGCGACAGGCCCACTCTCATCGGCTACAGCATCCCACGTCAGAGAATGAGGAGGCTTACCGCAGCCTTCGCTCGGAGGTTCGGAGAGCTGTGAGGCGCTGCAAGGATGGGTGGTGGTCGCGGGTTGCTGAGGTGATGGAGTCTGCCTCAGTGGCCCGTGATCACAAATCTCTATTTAACGCCATCAAAAAAGTAACCTGCAGCGCTACACCTATTACCATCATTTGGGGAAAAAACGGTGATCCAATCTCCGACCCCCAGTAACAGGTTTGCAGATTTGCTGAGCATTTCTGTGAGGTCCTGGGGGAGGGGAAATCCCTCAGCCAGGAAAACATCGTGGCACAAAGTGGGGATGACCCTGCTGAGGCTGCGGTGCCTCAAATATTGGAGGAAGAAGTCACCCCCTGTGAGTGGCTGGCTGAAGTGCCATCTGTTGAGGAAGTACTGAAGGCGATCCGGAGTCTGAGACCAGGAAAGGCACCGGGCAGAGATGATCTCCCAAGCGAAATGCTGAGGGAGGGTGGCGTTTGTGCACAGACTGCCCTATATGACATCATAACAACAGTCTGGACCACTGTACGGGTTCCGCAGGATTGTAAGGATGCCCTGGTGGTCCCCCTTTTTAAGAAGTGGGACCGCACAGACTGTAACAACTACAGGGGCATCTCACTCCTCAGTGTGCCGGGAAAGGTCCTGGCAAGGATTATTCAGCATCGCCTTGCCAGGCACGCTGAGGAGAGGCTTTCGGAGCCCCAATGCGGTTTCAGGAAAGGGCGGTCCTGCACAGATGCCATATTTTCTGTCCGTCTGCTACAGCAGAGGTGTAGGGAATTCGAACAAGACCTAAATCTCTGCTTTATTGACCTGGTCAAGGCCTATGATACCATCAGTAGGCCTGGGCTCTGGGTCGTTCTTCGTGCTTTTGGAGTACCTGACCCTCTGCTCACGATCATTAAGGACCTTCATGATGGTGAGCGGGCCCGGGTAAAACTACGTGGCCGGGAGTCAGAGCCATTCCCTATACACCTTGGGGTGCGACAGGGATGTCCTCTGGCTCCCACATTATTTATTTTATCTATTATCTATTTTGACCACGTAGTTCGTGAAGCCTTCAATAGCTGTACCGGGGGAATCTCCATATGGTACAGATATAATGGGAGGCTGATCGATGCCCGGGTGCAGTCAAGGGATGGCTCCCTATTGGTCAACCACATTATGTATGCTGATGATTTGGTAATAGCTGCTCAGTCAGAGGAGGAGTTGGAGACGCTGCTGCTGAGACTGGAGCGTGCCACTAAGAGGTGGGGCCTTACCATCAGCCCCACAAAAACTAAGCACCTGCCTGGGTATTTTGTACCATCGGACACTCCACCCCCACAACTCCCAATCGGTGATGGGGCAGTTGTGGAGAGAGTGGAGAGTTTCCCATACCTGGGCAGTGTGCTTATGACTGGCTCCAGTTTAACAGCAGAGGTCTCACTCCGAATCAGTCGAGCGGCAATATCTTTTCATCGGTTGCGTAACGCTGTGTGGAAGCTACCTGGTCTGTCGCTCCGCACTAAGCTTCAGGTCTTCTCGGCCACGGTCATTCCCTCCCTTCTCTACGCTTGCGAAACGTGGACCCCCCTAATGGAACATCTTCGCCGGTTAGAAACATTTAGGCTGGCCTGCCTACGATCCATCCTGGGTTTAACCAGACTGGATTGTGTGAGGAGCTCACAAATCCTTGAAAGATCTGGGCAGGGTCCCATCGGTGAGCTCCTCCGGCAGGCAAGGCTGCGAAGGCTAGGTCATGTAGCCCGCATGCCCAGCCACCGCATGCCGAAACAGCTTTTGTTTGGCCGGATTGAGGGGGCTAAGCGGGCGCGGCACGGGCTAGAGAAGAGATGGAGTGATGTGGTACAGGAGGACGTGGAGCTGAGTGGACTTGCCGATGACTGGTACCAGCGGTGTCAAGATCGACCTCTGTGGAGGAGGCTCGTGAAGGATGCTACTGGGCAGTTGGAGGTAGTCGCCCTCCAACAACAACGGAGGGTGGAGGAGCGACGCTCACAACAACGAGCGGAGCGCCGGGTGGCTAAAGCACAGCAGGTTGGCACAGTAGGGGGCACAGGTGGTGCATCAGCCAGTCATCTCAGTCAGTCGACCCGTGGCACCTGGGTCTGCCCCGTGACCTCCTGCCAGCGGGCGTTCGACACTTCACGTGGCCTCAGGGTGCACATAGCCTGGCACAAGCGTCGTGGTGACGTCACCGCCACTTAGTGGTGAATGGCGGTTGTTGTTGTTGTGTGGTTGTGTGTGTTTGTGTATCTGTGTTCGCGTGTCTGTGTGTCTGTGTGTTTGTGTGTGTTTGTCTGTGTGTGCGTGTCTCTGAGTGTGTCTCTGAGTTTCTGTGTGTCTCTGAGTGTCTCTGTGTGTCTGTGTGTCTCTTTGTGTTTGTCTCTGTGTGCGTGTGTGTGTGTCTCTGTGTGTGTCTGTGTGTGTGTGTGGTTGTGTGTCTGTGTGTATCTGTGTTCGTGTGTCTGTGTGTGTGTGCGTGTCTCTGAGTGTGTCTCTGAGTTTCTGTGTGTCTCTGTCTCTGTGTGTGTCTGTGTGTCTGTGTGTGTGTCTGTGTGTCTGTGTGTGTGTCTGTGTGTGTGTGTGTGGTAGTGTGTCTGTGTGTATCTGTGTGCGTGTGTCTGTGTGTGTGTGCGTGTCTCTGAGTGTGTCTCTGAGTTTCTGTGTGTCTCTGTCTCTGTGTGTGTGTCTGTGTGTGTGTCTGTGTGTCTGTGTGTGTGCCTCTGTGTCTGTGTGTCTCTGTAGGTCTCATTGCTCTGATGTAATTGATCATCCGTACATGAGCAGCCCCAACCACTCCTCACCAGCACTCACCAACTACAACTCTGGTGAGCTCACCCACCCACTCACTCACCTACCCACCACTCACTCACCACTCACCCACCCACCCACTCACTCACCCACTCACCCACTCACCCACCCACTCACTCACCCACTCACTCACCCACCCACCCACCCACTCACTCACCCACCCACCCACTCACTCACCCACCCACCCACTCACTCACCCACCCACCCACCCACTCACCCACCCACCCACCCACTCACTCACCCACCCACCCACTCACTCACCCACTCACCCACCCACTCACCCACTCACCCACTCACCCACCCACTCACTCACCCACCCACCCACTCACCCACTCACTCACTCACTCACCCACTCACCCACCCACTCACTCACCCACCCACCCACTCACCCACCCACTCACCCACTCACTCACCCACCCACTCACTCACTCACCCACCCACTCACTCACCCACTCACCCACCCACCCACCCACTCCCACTCACTCACTCACCTACCCACCCACTCACTCACCCACCCACTCACTCACCCACCCACTCACCCACCCACCCACTCACCCACACACTCACTCACTCACCCACCCAATCCTCACCCACCCACCCACTCACCCACCCACCCATCCACTCACTCACCCACCCACCCACCCACTCACCCACCCACTCACCCACCCACTCACTCACCCACCCACCCACCCACCCACTCACCCACCCACCCACTCACCCACCCACTCACTCACCCACCCACCCACCCACTCACCCACCCACTCACCCACCCACTCACCCACCCACCCACTCACCCACCCACCTCACTCACCCACCCACCCACTCACCCACCCACTCACTCACCCACTCACTCACCCACTCACTCACCCACCCACCCACCCACTCACCCACCCACCCACTCACCACCCACATCACCCACCCACCCACTCAGACTCACCCACCCACCCACTCACCCCACCCACTCACTCACCCACCCACCCACTCACCCACCCACTCACCCACCCACCCACCCACCCACTCACCCACCCACCCACCACCACCCACCCACCCACCCACTTCACACTCCACCCACCCACCCACCCACTCACCCACCCACCCACTCACTCCCCACCCACCCACCCACCCACTCACCCCACCCACCACTCACCCACCCACCCACCCACTCACCCACCCACCCACACCACCCACCCACTCACCCACCCACCCACTCACCCACCCACTCCCCACCCACCCACCCACCCACTACCCCACCCACCCACTCACCCACCCACCCACCCACTCACCCACCCACCCACTCACCCACCCACTCACCCACCCACCCACCCACTCACCCACCCACCCACCCACTCACCCACCCACCCATCCACTCACCCACCCACCCACCCACTCACTCACCCACCCACTCACCCACCCACTCACTCACCCACCCACCCACTCCACTCACCCACCCACCCACTCACCCACCCACTCACCCACCCACCCACCCACTCACTCACCCACCCACCCCCCACCACCCACCCACCCACCCACCCACTCACCCACCCACCCACTCACTCACCCACCCACCCACCCACCCACTCACCCACCCACCCACCACCACTCACCCACCCACCCACCCACTCACACCCACCCACCCACTCACCCACCCACCCACTCACCCACCCACCCACTCACCCACCCACTCACCCACCCACCCACTCACCCACCCACCCACCCACCACCACCCACCCACCCACTCACTCACCCACCCACTCACCCACCCACTCACTCACCCACCCACCCACCCACTCACCCACCCACCCACTCACCCACCCACCCACCCACTCACCCACCCACCCACCCACCCACTCACCCACCCACCCCACCCACTCACTCACCCACCCACTCACTCACTCACCCACCCACCCACCCACCCCCACCCCACCCACCCACTCACCCACCCACCCACTCACCCACACACTCACTCACTCACCCACCCAATCACTCACCCACCCACCCACTCACCCACCCACCCATCCACTCACTCACCCACCCACCACCCACTCACCCACCCACTCACCCACCCACCCACTCACCCACCCACCCACCCACTCACCCACCCACCCACTCACCCACCCACTCACCCACCCACCCACCCACTCACCCACCCACTCACCCACCCACTCACCCACCCACTCACCCACCCCACCCACCCACTCACCCACCCACCCACTCACCCACCCACTCACCCACCCACTCACTCACCCACTCACCCACCCACCCACTCACCACCCACCCACTCACTCACCCACCCACTCACCCACCCCCCACTCACCCACCCACCCACCCACTCACCCACCCACCCACTCACCCACCCACCCACTCCACCCACCCACTCACCCACCCACCCACCCACTCACCCACCCACCCACTCACCCACCCACCCACCCACCCACTCACCACCCACCCACCCACCCACTCACCCACCCACCCACTCACTCACCCACCCACCCACCCACTCACCCACCCACCCACTCACTCACCCCACCCACCCACTCACCCACCCACCCACTCACCCACCCACCCACT
>NW_027423445.1:0-76613 GCF_048934315.1 Petromyzon marinus
TCTCTCCCCCCCTTCCCCCTCCCCCCTTCCTCCTCCCCCCCCCCTTCTCCCTCCCCCCCTTTCCCCCCTCCCCTCCCCCTTCCCCCCTCCCCTCCCCCACCTGCAGAGGGGTGAAGGCGACGCTGGAAGCCGTCCCAGACGTGCGGTCCCTCACTGTGGACTTGCCCCCATACACCTGCTTCTGAAGCGTCCTCTGTTACACAACCAGCAGCAGCAGCAGTAGCAGCAGCAGCAGCAGTAGTATCATCATCAGCAGTAGTAGTATCATCATCATCAGTAGTAGTATCATCATCATCAGCAGTAGTATCATCATCAGTAGTAGCAGCAGCAGTAGCAGCAGTAGTAGTATCATCATCAGCAGTAGTAGTATCATCATCATCAGCAGTAGTATCATCATCAGTAGTAGCAGCAGCAGTAGCAGCAGTAGTAGTATCATCATCAGCAGTAGTAGTATCATCATCAGCAGTAGTAGTATCATCATCATCAGTAGTAGTATCATCATCAGCAGTAGTAGTATCATCATCATCAGCAGTAGTATCATCATCAGTAGTAGCAGCAGCAGTAGCAGCAGTAGTAGTATCATCATCAGCAGTAGTAGTATCATCATCATCAGCAGTAGTATCATCATCATCAGTAGTAGTATCATCATCAGTAGTAGCAGCAGTAGCAGCATTATCAGTATCATCATCATCAGTATCATCATCATCAGTATCATCAGTAGTAGCAGCATCATCATCAGTGTCATCATCAGTAGCAGTATCATCATCATCAGTAGCAGCAGTAGTATCATCATCAGCAGCAGCAGTAGTATCATCATCAGTAGCAGCAGCAGTAGCATCATCAGTAGCAGTATCATCAGTAGCAGCGTCATCATCAGTAGTAGCAGCAGTAGCAGCAGCAGCAGTAGTATCATCATCAGTATCATCATCAGTAGCAGTATCATCAGTAGCAGCGTCATCATCAGTAGTAGCAGCAGTAGCAGTATCATCATCAGTATCATCATCAGTAGTAGCAGCATCATCATCAGTAGTAGCAGCAGTAGTATCATCATCAGCAGTAGCAGTATCATCATCAGTATCATCATCAGTAGCAGTAGCATCATCATCAGTAGCAGTATCATCATCATCAGCAGCAGCAGCAGCATTATCAGTAGCATCATCATCAGTATCATCATCAGTATCATCATCAGTAGTAGCAGCATCATCATCAGTATCATCAGTAGTAGCAGCATCATCATCAGTAGCAACATCATCAGTCGCAGCATCATCATCAGTAGCATCATCAGCATCATCAGCAGTAGCAGCATCATCATCAGTAGCATCATCATCAGTATCATCATCAGTAGCAGCAGCATCATCAGCACAGTAGTATCTCCATTGACTTGGAAGTGCTACTGTGAGTGAGTGGGTGAGTGAGTGAGTGGGTGTGTGAGTGAGTGGGTGTGTGAGTGAGTGGGTGAGTGAGTGGGTGAGTGAGTGGGTGAGTGACTGGGTGAGTAACTGGGTGAGTAACTGGGTGAGTAACTGGGTGAGTGACTGGGTGAGTGGGTGAGTGAGTGGGTGAGTGACTGGGTGAGTGGGTGAGTGACTGGGTGAGTGAGTGGGTGAGTGACTGGGTGAGTGACTGGGTGAGTGGCTGGGTGAGTAACTGGATGAGTGAGTGGGTGAGTGGGTGGGTGAGTGGGGTGGGTGAGTGGGTGGGTGAGTGGGTGAGTGAGTGAGTGAGTGACTGGGGTGAGTAACTGGGTGAGTAACTGGGTGAGTGACTGGGTGAGTGGCTGGGTGAGTGGCTGGGTGAGTAACTGGGTGAGTGACTGGGTGAGTGACTGGGTGAGTAACTGGGTGAGTAACTGGGTGAGTAACTGGGTGAGCGGCTGGGTGAGTAACTGGGTGAGTGAGTGAGTGACTGGGTGAGTAACTGGGTGAGTGACTGGGTGAGTAACTGGGTGAGTAACTGGGTGAGTGAGTGGGTGAGTGGGTGAGTGACTGGGTGAGTGAGTGGGTGAGTAACTGGGTGAGTAACTGGGTGAGTAACTGGGTGAGTAACTGGGTGAGTGAGTGGGTGAGCGGCTGGGTGAGTGAGTGGGTGAGTAACTGGGTGAGTGACTGGGTGAGTGACTGGGTGAGTGACTGGATGAGTGGCTGGGTGAGTAACTGGATGAGTGAGTGGGTGAGTGTGTGGGTGAGTGGGTGGGTGAGTGGGTGAGTAACTGGGTGAGTGAGTGGCTGGGTGAGTGAGTGGGTGAGTGGCTGGGTGAGTAACTGGGTGAGTGGGTGGTTGACTGGGTGAGTGACTGGGTGAGTAACTAGGTGAGTAACTGGGTGAGCGGCTGGGTGAGTAACTGGGTGAGTGGGTGGTTGACTGGGTGAGTGAGTGGGTGAGTGACTGGGTGAGTAACTGGGTGAGTAACTGGGTGAGTGACTGGGTGAGTAACTGGGTGAGTAACTGGGTGAGTAACTGGGTGAGTGACTAGATGAGTGGCTGGGTGAGTAACTGGGTGAGTAACTGGGTGAGTGAGTGGGTGAGTGACTGGGTGAGTAACTGGGTGAGTAACTGGGTGAGTGAGTGGGTGAGTAACTGGGTGAGTGGCTGGGTGAGTAACTGGGTGAGTAACTGAGTGACTAGATGAGCGGCTGGGTGAGTAACTGGGTGAGTAACTAGGTGAGTAACTGGGTGAGTAACTGGGTGAGCGACTGGGTGAGTAACTGGGTGAGTAACTGGGTGAGTAACTGAGTGACTAGATGAGTGACTGGGTGAGTAACAGGGTGAGTAACAGGGTGAGTAACAGGGTGAGTAACAGGGTGAGTGGCTGGGTGAGTAACTGGGTGAGTAACTGGGTGAGTAACTGGGTGAGTGACTGGGTGAGTAACTAGGTGGAGTAACTGGGTGAGTAACTGGGTGAGTAACTGGGTGAGTGGGGTGAGTGACTGGGTGAGTGAGTGGGTGAGTGACTGGGTGAGTAACTGGGTGAGTGACTGGGTGACTGGGTGAGTAACTGGGTGAGTAACTGGGTGAGTGGCTGGGTGAGCGGCTGGGTGAGTAACTGGGTGAGTAACTAGGTGAGTGGCTGGGTGAGTGGCTGGGTGAGTAACTGGGTGAGTAACTGGGTGAGTGACTGGGTGAGTAACTGGGTGAGTAACTGGGTGAGTAACTGGGTGAGTAACTGGGTGAGTGGGTGAGTGACTGGGTGAGTGAGTGGGTGAGTGACTGGGTGAGTAACTGGGTGAGTGACTGGGTGACTGGGTGAGTAACTGGGTGAGTAACTGGGTGAGTGGCTGGGTGAGCGGCTGGGTGAGTAACTGGGTGAGTAACTAGGTGAGTGGCTGGGTGAGTGGCTGGGTGAGTAACAGGGTGAGTAACAGGGTGAGTAACTAGGTGAGTGGCTGGGTGAGTGGCTGGGTGAGTAACTGGGTGAGTGACTGGGTGACTGGGTGAGTAACTGGGTGAGTAACTGGGTGAGTAACTGGGTGAGTGGCTGGGTGAGTAACTGGGTGACTGGGTGAGTGACTGGGTGAGTGAGTGGGTGAGTAACTGGGTGAGTAACTGGGTGAGTGACTGGGTGACTGGGTGAGTGACTGGGTGAGTAACCGGGTGAGTGGCTGGGTGAGTGGCTGGGTGAGTGACTGGGTGAGTAACTGGGTGAGTAACTGGGTGAGTAACTGGGTGAGTAACTGGGCGAGTAACTGGGTGAGTGGCTGGGTGAGTAACTGGGTGAGTAACTGGGTGAGTGGGTGAGTGACTGGGTGAGTGAGTGGGTGAGTGACTGGGTGAGTAACTGGGTGAGTGACTGGGTGACTGGGTGAGTAACTGGGTGAGTAACTGGGTGAGTAACTGGGTGAGTAACTGGGTGAGTGGCTGGGTGAGTAACTGGGTGAGTAACCGGGTGAGTGGCTGGGTGAGTAACTGGGTGAGTAACTGGGTGAGTAACTGGGTGAGTGACTGGGTGAGTAACTGGGTGAGTAACTGGGTGAGTAACTGGGTGAGTAACTGGGTGAGTAACTGGGTGAGTGGCTGGGTGAGTGGCTGGGTGAGTGGCTGGGTGAGTAACTGGGTGAGTAACTGGGTGAGTGGCTGGGTGAGTGGCTGGGTGAGTGGCTGGGTGAGTGACTGGGTGAGTAACTGGGTGAGTAACTGGGTGAGTAACTGGGTGAGTAACTGGGCGAGTAACTGGGCGAGTAACTGGGCGAGTGGCTGGGTGAGTAACTGGGTGAGTGACTGGGTGAGTAACTAGGTGAGTAACTGGGTGAGTAACTGGGTGAGTAACTGGGTGAGTAACTGGGTGAGTAACTGGGTGAGTAACTGGGTGAGTAACTGGGTGAGTGACTGGGTGAGTGACTGGGTGAGTAACTGGGTGAGTAACCGGGTGAGTGACTAGGTGAGTGGCTGGGTGAGTAACTGGGTGAGTAACTGGGTGAGTAACTAGGTGAGTGGCTGGGTGAGTGGCTGGGTGAGTAACCGGGTGAGTGACTAGGTGAGTGGCTGGGTGAGTAACTGGGTGAGTAACTGGGTGAGTAACTGGGTGAGTAACTGGGTGAGTAACTGGGTGAGTAACTAGGTGAGTGGCTGGGTGAGTGGCTGGGTGAGTAACCGGGTGAGTAACTGGGTGAGCGGCTGGGTGAGTAACTGGGTGAGTAACTGGGTGAGTAACTGAGTGACTAGATGAGTGGCTGGGTGAGTAACTGGGTGAGTAACTGGGTGAGTAACTGGGTGAGTAACAGGGTGAGTAACTGGGTGAGTAACTGGGTGAGTAACAGGGTGAGTAACTGGGTGAGTAACTGGGTGAGTAACTGGGTGAGTAACTGAGTGACTAGATGAGTGGCTGGGTGAGTAACTGGGTGAGTAACTGGGTGAGTAACTGGGTGAGTAACTGGGTGAGTGGCTGGGTGAGTAACTGGGTGAGTGGCTGGGTGAGTGGCTGGGTGAGTGGCTGGGTGAGTAACTGGGTGAGTGACTAGATGAGTAACTGGGTGAGTGGCTGGGTGAGTAACTGGGTGAGTAACTGGGTGAGTAACTGGGTGAGTAACTGGGTGAGTAACCGGGTGAGGCTGTTACCTGCATGGACTTGGAGATCCGAGCCTTGGTCACCTCGTTGGCCTGTGCTGCACGAATGCGGCCAGCGCCGGACTTGCCGATCTGGCCGAGGCTGAAGCCGAGATCCTCCTGATAAGCATCCTCCTCAATCTACATCCGGCACACCGGCGGACCGAAGACACCGCGGCAGTGTGTCTACCGTCTCCTGTGCGGACAGAACCCGTGGTCCACTGCCAGTCTGCTGTATTGCCTCAGACAGAATCTGTGGTACACCGCCAGTCTCCTGTATGGACTCAGACAGAATCTGTGGTACACTGCCAGTCTCCTTTATAGACTCAAGACAGAATTCGTGGTCCACTGCCGGTCTGCTGTATTGCCTCAGACAGAAGCTGTGGTCCACTGCCAGTCTCCTTTATAGACTCAGACAGAAGCTGTGACCCACTGCCAGTCTCCTGTATCGACTCAGACAGAAGTTGTATTTAAAGTGAGACAGACAGAAGCTGTATTTGGAGACAGACAGAAGCTGTATGAGAGAGTGAGACAGAAGCTGTATTTGGAGACAGACAGAAGTTGTATTTAAAGTGAGACAGACAGAAGTTGTATTTGGAGACAGACAGAAGTTGTATTTAAAGTGAGACAGACAGAAGCTGTATTTGGAGACAGACAGAAGTTGTATTTAAAGTGAGACAGAAGTCATAAGAGGGAGAGAGACAGAAGTTGTATTTGGAGACAGACACAAGTTGTATTTAAAGTGAGACAGACAGAAGCTGTATTTGGAGACAGACAGAAGTTGTATTTAAAGTGAGACAGAAGTCATAAGAGGGAGAGAGACAGAAGTTGTATTTGGAGACAGACACAAGTTGTATTTAAAGTGAGACAGAAGCTGTATGAGAGAGACAGACAGAAGTTGTATTTAAAGTGAGACAGACAGAAGTTGTATTTAAAGTGAGACAGAAGCTGTATTTGGAGACAAACAGAAGTTGTATTTAAAGTGAGACAAGTTGCATTTGGAGACAGACAGAAGTTGTATTTAAAGTGAGACAGAAGCTGTATGAGAGAGACAGACAGAAGTTGTATTTGGAGACAGACAGAAGTTGTATTTGGAGACAGACACAAGTTGTATTTAAAGTGAGACAGAAGCTGTACGAGGGAGACAGACAGAAGTTGTATTTGGAGACAGACACAAGTTGTATTTAAAGTGAGACAAGCTGTATGAGAGAGACAGACAGAAGTTGTATTTGGAGACAGACAGAAGTTGTATTTAAAGTGAGACAGAAGCTGTATGAGAGAGTGAGACAGAAGCTGTATTTGGAGATAGACAGAAGTTGTATTTGGAGACAGACAGAAGTTGTATTTAAAGTGAGACAGACAGAAGCTGTATTTGGAGACAGACAGAAGCTGTATTTGGAGACAGACAGAAGCTGTATTTGGAGACAGACAGAAGTTGTATTTAAAGTGAGACAGACAGAAGTTGTATTTAAAGTGAGACAGAAGTCATAAGAGGGAGAGAGACAGAAGTTGTATTTGGAGACAGACAGAAGTTGTATTTAGAGACAGACAGAAGTTGTATTTAAAGTGAGACAGACAGAAGTTGTATTTAGAGACAGACAGAAGTTGTATTTAAAGTGAGACAGAAGTTGTATTTGGAGACAGACAGAAGTTGTATTTAAAGTGAGACAGACAGAAGTTGTATTTGGAGACAGACAGAAGTTGTATTTAAAGTGAGACAGAAGCTGTATGAGAGAGACAGACAGAAGTTGTATTTGGAGACAGACAGAAGTTGTATTTGGAGACAGACAGAAGTTGTATTTGGAGACAGACACAAGTTGTATTTAAAGTGAGACAGACAGAAGTTGTATTTGGAGACAGACACAAGTTGTATTTAAAGTGAGACAGACAGAAGTTGTATTTAGAGACAGACAGAAGTTGTATTTAAAGTGAGACAGACAGAAGTTGTATTTAGAGACAGACAGAAGTTGTATTTAAAGTGAGACAGAAGTTGTAGTTGGAGACAGACAGAAGTTGTATTTAAAGTGAGACAGACAGAAGTTGTATTTGGAGACAGACAGAAGTTGTATTTGGAGACAGACAGAAGTTGTATTTGGAGACAGACACAAGTTGTATTTAAAGTGAGACAGACGTTGTATTTGGAGACAGACACAAGTTGTATTTAAAGTGAGACAGACAGAAGTTGTATTTGGAGACAGACACAAGTTGTATTTAAAGTGAGACAGACAGAAGTTGTATTTGGAGACAGACAGAAGTTGTATTTAAAGTGAGACAGACAGAAGTTGTATTTGGAGACAGACAGAAGTTGTATTTAAAGTGAGACAGACAGAAGTTGTATTTGGAGACAGACAGAAGTTGTATTTAAAGTGAGACAGAAGCTGTACGAGGGAGACAGACAGAAGTTGTATTTAAAGCGAGACAGACAGAAGTTGTATTTGGAGACAGACAGAAGTTGTATTTAAAGTGAGACAGAAGTTGTATTTGGAGACAGACAGAAGTTGTATTTAGAGACAGACAGAAGTTGTATTTAAAGTGAGACAGACAGAAGTTGTATTTAGAGACAGACAGAAGTTGTATTTAAAGCGAGACAGACAGAAGTTGTATTTGGAGACAGACAGAAGTTGTATTTAAAGTGAGACAGAAGTTGTATTTGGAGACAGACAGAAGTTGTATTTAGAGACAGACAGAAGTTGTATTTAAAGTGAGACAGACAGAAGTTGTATTTAGAGACAGACAGAAGTTGTATTTAAAGTGAGACGGACAGAAGTTGTATTTAGAGACAGACAGAAGTTGTATTTAGAGACAGACAGAAGTTGTATTTAAAGTGAGACAGACAGAAGTTGTATTTAGAGACAGACAGAAGTTGTATTTAGAGACAGACAGAAGTTGTATTTAAAGTGAGACAGACAGAAGTTGTATTTAGAGACAGACAGAAGTTGTATTTAAAGTGAGACGGACAGAAGTTGTATTTGGAGACAGACAGAAGTTGTATTTAGAGACAGACAGAAGTTGTATTTAAAGTGAGACAGACAGAAGTTGTATTTAGAGACAGACAGAAGTTGTATTTAAAGTGAGACGGACAGAAGTTGTATTTAGAGACAGACAGAAGTTGTATTTAAAGTGAGACAGAAGTTGTATTTGGAGACAGACAGAAGTTGTATTTAAAGTGAGACAGACAGAAGTTGTATTTGGAGACAGACAGAAGTTGTATTTAAAGTGAGACAGAAGCTGTATGAGAGAGACAGACAGAAGTTGTATTTGGAGACAGACAGAAGTTGTATTTGGAGACAGACAGAAGTTGTATTTGGAGACAGACACAAGTTGTATTTAAAGTGAGACAGAAGCTGTATGAGAGAGACAGACAGAAGTTGTATTTAAAGTGAGACAGACAGAAGTTGTATTTGGAGACAGACAGAAGTTGTATTTGGAGACAGACAGAAGTTGTATTTAAAGTGAGACAGAAGCTGTATGAGAGAGACAGACAGAAGTTGTATTTGGAGACAGACAGAAGTTGTATTTGGAGACAGACAGAAGTTGTATTTGGAGACAGACACAAGTTGTATTTAAAGTGAGACAGACAGAAGTTGTATTTGGAGACAGACACAAGTTGTATTTAAAGTGAGACAGACAGAAGTTGTATTTAGAGACAGACAGAAGTTGTATTTAAAGTGAGACAGACAGAAGTTGTATTTAGAGACAGACAGAAGTTGTATTTAAAGTGAGACAGAAGTTGTAGTTGGAGACAGACAGAAGTTGTATTTAAAGTGAGACAGACAGAAGTTGTATTTGGAGACAGACAGAAGTTGTATTTGGAGACAGACAGAAGTTGTATTTGGAGACAGACACAAGTTGTATTTAAAGTGAGACAGACGTTGTATTTGGAGACAGACACAAGTTGTATTTAAAGTGAGACAGACAGAAGTTGTATTTGGAGACAGACACAAGTTGTATTTAAAGTGAGACAGACAGAAGTTGTATTTGGAGACAGACAGAAGTTGTATTTAAAGTGAGACAGACAGAAGTTGTATTTGGAGACAGACAGAAGTTGTATTTAAAGTGAGACAGACAGAAGTTGTATTTGGAGACAGACAGAAGTTGTATTTAAAGTGAGACAGAAGCTGTACGAGGGAGACAGACAGAAGTTGTATTTAAAGCGAGACAGACAGAAGTTGTATTTGGAGACAGACAGAAGTTGTATTTAAAGTGAGACAGAAGTTGTATTTGGAGACAGACAGAAGTTGTATTTAGAGACAGACAGAAGTTGTATTTAAAGTGAGACAGACAGAAGTTGTATTTAGAGACAGACAGAAGTTGTATTTAAAGTGAGACGGACAGAAGTTGTATTTAGAGACAGACAGAAGTTGTATTTAGAGACAGACAGAAGTTGTATTTAAAGTGAGACAGACAGAAGTTGTATTTAGAGACAGACAGAAGTTGTATTTAGAGACAGACAGAAGTTGTATTTAAAGTGAGACAGACAGAAGTTGTATTTAGAGACAGACAGAAGTTGTATTTAAAGTGAGACGGACAGAAGTTGTATTTGGAGACAGACAGAAGTTGTATTTAGAGACAGACAGAAGTTGTATTTAAAGTGAGACAGACAGAAGTTGTATTTAGAGACAGACAGAAGTTGTATTTAAAGTGAGACGGACAGAAGTTGTATTTAGAGACAGACAGAAGTTGTATTTAAAGTGAGACAGAAGTTGTATTTGGAGACAGACAGAAGTTGTATTTAAAGTGAGACAGACAGAAGTTGTATTTGGAGACAGACAGAAGTTGTATTTAAAGTGAGACAGAAGCTGTATGAGAGAGACAGACAGAAGTTGTATTTGGAGACAGACAGAAGTTGTATTTGGAGACAGACAGAAGTTGTATTTGGAGACAGACACAAGTTGTATTTAAAGTGAGACAGAAGCTGTATGAGAGAGACAGACAGAAGTTGTATTTAAAGTGAGACAGAAGCTGTATGAGAGAGACAGACAGAAGTTGTATTTAAAGTGAGACAGACAGAAGTTGTATTTGGAGACAGACAGAAGTTGTATTTAAAGTGAGACAGACAGAAGTTGTATTTGGAGACAGACAGAAGTTGTATTTAAAGTGAGACAGAAGTTGTATTTGGAGACAGACAGAAGTTGTATTTAAAGTGAGACAGACAGAAGTTGTATTTGGAGACAGACAGAAGTTGTATTTAAAGTGAGACAGAAGCTGTACGAGGGAGACAGACAGAAGTTGTATTTAAAGTGAGACAGACAGAAGTTGTATTTGGAGACAGACAGAAGTTGTATTTAAAGTGAGACAGAAGTTGTATTTGGAGACAGACAGAAGTTGTATTTAAAGTGAGACAGACAGAAGTTGTATTTGGAGACAGACAGAAGTTGTATTTAAAGTGAGACAGAAGCTGTATGAGAGAGACAGACAGAAGTTGTATTTGGAGACAGACAGAAGTTGTATTTGGAGACAGACAGAAGTTGTATTTGGAGACAGACACAAGTTGTATTTAAAGTGAGACAGAAGCTGTATGAGAGAGACAGACAGAAGTTGTATTTAAAGTGAGACAGAAGCTGTATGAGAGAGACAGACAGAAGTTGTATTTAAAGTGAGACAGACAGAAGTTGTATTTGGAGACAGACAGAAGTTGTATTTAAAGTGAGACAGACAGAAGTTGTATTTGGAGACAGACAGAAGTTGTATTTAAAGTGAGACAGAAGTTGTATTTGGAGACAGACAGAAGTTGTATTTAAAGTGAGACAGACAGAAGTTGTATTTGGAGACAGACAGAAGTTGTATTTAAAGTGAGACAGAAGCTGTACGAGGGAGACAGACAGAAGTTGTATTTAAAGTGAGACAGACAGAAGTTGTATTTGGAGACAGACAGAAGTTGTATTTAAAGTGAGACAGAAGTTGTATTTGGAGACAGACAGAAGTTGTAGTTAAAGTGAGACAGACAGAAGTTGTATTTGGAGACAGACAGAAGTTGTATTTAAAGTGAGACAGAAGCCGCGCGAGGTGGTGAGACAGAGGCCGTGGTTTTCACCTCTCCGAAGGTCATGCGGTTGGCCTGTTTGCGGAGGTCGGTGAGGCCAAGACGCTCCTTCATCTTGCGGTACCTGGGGGGAGGAGGGGAGGAGGGGGGGTGTGTGGGTCTCCATGGTTACCGGCACGCCCCCTCTCCCCCATCTCCATGGTTACCTGCGACCGCCCCCGCCCCCCCCCCCAACGCCCTTCTCCCCGTCTCCGTGGTTACCGGCAGGCCCCCCCCCCCCCCATCTCCATGGCAACCCACGCTCCCCCCGTCTCCGTGGCAACCCTCTCACCCAACCCGCCCTCCGTCTCCGTGGCAACCCCGTCTCCCTATCTCCACGGTTACCCTTCCCCCCCTCCTCTCATCTCCGTGGTAACCCCATCGCCCCGCCCCCAGCCCCCCAGCCCGGTCTCCACGGTTACCGTCCCCATCCCCCGCGGTCTCCACGGTTACCGTCCCCATCCCCCGCGGTCTCCACGGTTACCGTCCCCATCCCCGCCCGGTCTCCACGGTTACCGGCGCCCTCCACGTTTCTTTCGCAGGGCGTCCAAGGGGGCTGGCAGGGGCTTGATGGGTTTGACCGGCGGAGGTTCCTGCCATTTGTCAAAGCGCTTCTCCACCTCCTCCTTCAAGTCGAAGCCGACCTGGTAGACACACAGTGACAGGCACACACAGTGACAGGCACACACAGTGACACACACACACAGTGTACACACACAGTGACACACACACAGTGACACACACACACAGTGACACACACACACAGTGACACACACAGTGACACACACACACAGTGACACACACACACAGTGACACACACACACAGTGACACACACACAGTGACACACACACAGGGACACACACACAGTGATACACACAGTGACACACACACACACACAGTGACACACACACAGTGACACACACAGTGACACACACAGTGACACACACACGGTGACACACAGTGACACACACACAGTGACACACACACAGTGACACACACACACACAGTGACACACACACACAGTGACACACACACAGTGACACACACACACACAGTGACACACACACACAGTGACACACACACACAGTGACACACACACAGTGACACACACACAGTGACACACACACACAGTGACACACACACACAGTGACACACACACACAGTGACACACACAGTGACACACACACACACAGTGACACACACACAGTGACATACACACAGTGACACACACAGTGACATACACACAGTGACACACACAGTGACACACACACAGTGACACACACACACAGTGACACACACAGTGACACACACAGTGACACACACAGTGACACACACAGTGACACACAGTGACACACACACACAGTGACACACACACACAGTGACACACACACACAGTGACCACACACACACAGTGACACACACACAGTGACAGAGACACACACACAGTGACAGAGACACACAGTGACACACACACACAGTGACACACACACAGTGACACACACACAGTGACACACACACAGTGACACACACACACACAGTGACACACACACAGTGACACACACAGTGACACACACACACACAGTGACACACACAGTGACACACACAGTGACATACACACACAGTGACACACACAAACAGTGACACAAGCTCAGTGACACACACACACAGTGACACACACAGTGTACACACACGGTGACACACGCTCAGTGACACACGCTCAGTGACACACACACAGTGACACACACACAGTGACACACACAGTGACACACACAGTGACACACACACACAGTGACACACACAGTGACACACACAGTGACACACACACAGTGACACAAGCTCAGTGACACACACACAGTGACACACACAGTGTACACACACGGTGACACACGCTCAGTGACACACGCTCAGTGACACACACACAGTGACACACACAGTGACACACACAGTGACACACACAGTGACACACACACAGTGACACACACACACAGTGACACACACAGTGACACACACAGTGACACACACACAGTGACACACACAGTGACACACACACACAGTGACACACACACACAGTGACACACACACAGTGACACACGCTCAGTGACACACACACAGTGACACACACAGTGACACACACAGTGACACACACACAGTGACACACACACAGTGACACACACACACAGTGACACAAGCTCAGTGACACACACACAGTGACACACAGTGACACACACACACAGTGACACACACACACAGTGACACACACACACAGTGACACACACACACAGTGACACACACACAGTGACACACACAGTGACACACACACAGTGACACACACACAGTGACACACACACAGTGACACACACAGTGACACACACACACACACAGTGACACACACACAGTGACACACACACAGTGACACACACACAGTGACACACACACAGTGACACACACACACACAGTGACACACACACACACAGTGACACACACACACACAGTGACACACACACACACGTGACACACACACAGTGACACACACACAGTGACACACACACGGTGACACACACACACACACACGGTGACACACACGGTGACACACACACGGTGACACACACACGTTGACACACACACACACAGTGACACACACACACAGTGACACACACACAGTGACACACACACAACAGTGACACACAGTGACACACACACAGTGACACACAGTGACACACACACAGTGACACACAGTGACACACACACACAGTGACACACAGTGACACACACACACAGTGACACAAACACACAGTGACACTGACACACACACAGTGACACACAGTGACACACACAGTGACACACACAGTGACACACACAGTGACACACACACACAGTGACACACACACACACACACAGTGACACACACACAGTGACACACACACAGTGACACACACACAGTGACACACACACAGTGACACACACAGTGACACACACACACAGTGACACACACACACAGTGACACACACAGTGACACACACACACAGTGACACACACACAGTGACACACACACGGTGACACACACACAGTGACACACACACAGTGACACACACACACACAGTGACACACACACACACAGTGACACACACACACACAGTGACACACAATGACACACACAGTGACACACACACACACAGTGACACACACACATGGTGACACACACACACACGGTGACACACACACACGGTGACACAACAACAACAACAACCGCCATTCGCCACTAAGTGGCGGTGACGTCACCACGACGCTTGTGCCAGGCTATGTGCACCCTGAGGCCACGTGAAGTGTCGAACGCCCGCTGGCAGGAGGTCACGGGGCAGACCCAGGTGCCACGGGTCGACTGACTGAGATGACTGGCTGATGCACCACCTGTGCCCCCTACTGTGCCAACCTGCTGTGCTTTAGCCACCCGGCGCTCCGCTCGCTGTTGTGAGCGTCGCTCCTCCGCCCTCCGTTGTTGTTGGAGGGCGACTGCCTCCAACTGCCCAGTAGCATCCTTCACGAGCCTCCTCCACAGAGGCCGATCTTGACACCGCTGGTACCAGTCATCGGCAAGTCCACTCAGCTCCACGTCCTCCTGTACCACATCACTCCATCTCTTCTCTAGCCCGTGCCGCGCCCGCTTAGCCCCCTCAATCCGGCCAAACAAAAGCTGTTTCGGCATGCGGTGGCTGGGCATGCGGGCTACATGACCCAGCCATCGCAGCCTTGCCTGCCGGAGGAGCTCACCGATGGGACCCTGCCCAGATCTTTCAAGGATTTGTGAGCTCCTCACACAATCCAGTCTGGTTAAACCCAGGATGGATCGTAGGCAGGCCAGCCTAAATGTTTCTAACCGGCGAAGATGTTCCATTAGGGGGGTCCACGTTTCGCAAGCGTAGAGAAGGGAGGGAATGACCGTGGCCGAGAAGACCTGAAGCTTAGTGCGGAGCGACAGACCAGGTAGCTTCCACACAGCGTTACGCAACCGATGAAAAGATATTGCCGCTCGACTGATTCGGAGTGAGACCTCTGCTGTTAAACTGGAGCCAGTCATAAGCACACTGCCCAGGTATGGGAAACTCTCCACTCTCTCCACAACTGCCCCATCACCGATTGGGAGTTGTGGGGGTGGTGTGTCCGATGGTACAAAATACCCAGGCAGGTGCTTAGTTTTGGTGGGGCTGATGGTAAGGCCCCACCTCTTAGTGGCACGCTCCAGTCTCAGCAGCAGCGTCTCCAACTCCTCCTCTGACTGAGCAGCTATTACCAAGTCATCAGCATACATAACGTGGTTGAGCAATAGGGAGCCATCCCTTGACCGCACCCGGGCATCGATTAGCCTCCCATTATATCTGTACCATATGGAGATTCCCCCGGTACAGCTATTGAAGGCTTCACGAACTACGTGGTCAAAATAGATGTTAAATAATGTGGGAGCCAGAGGACATCCCTGTCGCACCCCAAGGTGTACAGGGAATGGCTCTGACTCCCGGCCACGTAGTTTTACCCGGGCCCGCTCACCATCATGAAGGTCCTTAATGATCGTGAGCAGAGGGTCAGGTACTCCAAAAGCACGAAGAACGACCCAGAGCCCAGGCCTACTGATGGTATCATAGGCCTTGACCAGGTCAATAAAGCAGAGATGTAGGTCTTGTTGGAATTCCCTACACCTCTGCTGTAGCAGACGGACAGAAAATATGGCATCTGTGCAGGACCGCCCTTTCCTGAAACCGCATTGGGGCTCCGCAAGCCTCTCCTCAGCGTGCCTGGCAAGGCGATGCTGAATAATCCTTGCCAGGACCTTTCCCGGCACACTGAGGAGTGAGATGCCCCTGTAGTTGTTACAGTCTGTGCGGTCCCCCTTCTTAAAAAGGGGGACCACCAGGGCATCCTTCCAATCCTGCGGAACCCGTCCAGTGGTCCAGACTGTTGTTATGATGTCATATAGGGCAGTCTGTGCACAAACGCCACCCTCCCTCAGCATTTCGCTTGGGAGATCATCTCTGCCCGCTGCCTTTCCTGGTCTCAGACTCCGGATCGCCTTCAATACTTCATCAGCAGCTGGCACCTCAGCCAGCCACTCACAGGGGGTGACTTCATCCAATATTTGAGGCACCGCAGCCTCAGCAGGGTCATCCTCACTTTGTGCCACGATGTTTTCCTGGCTGAGGGATTTTCCCTCCCCCAGGACCTCACAGAAATGCTCAGCAAATCTGCGAACCTGTTCCTGGGGGTCGGAAATTGGATCACCGTTTTTTCCCCTAATGATGGTAATAGGTGTGGCGCTGCAGGTTACTTTTTTGATGGAGTTAAATAGAGATTTGTGATCACGGGCCACTGAGGCAGACTCCATCTCCTCAGCAACCCGCGACCACCACCCATCCTTGCAGCGCCTCACGGCTCTCCGAACCTCCGAGCGAAGGCTGCGGTAAGCCTCCTCATTCTCTGACGTGGGATTCTGTAGCCGATGACAGTGGGCCTGTCGCTTTTTCTCAACCATCCTGAACAACTCCTCTGTCATCCAGGGTCTCTGGGGAGGTCTGGACCGCGTACCCAAAGCAGCCATTGCAGCTGCATGAGTCACAGTCCTAAACCTCGCCCATTTACCCTCGACATCAGGAGGAGTCGGGGACGATGCCAATCCCAGCCGCAAGCGATGATGAAATTCTCGCTTGCAACTTTCATCAGATAACTGAGACCAGGCCACTTTAGGTTGGAATGGGGTCCTGGGTGTACACCCACCACCGGAGTGGAAGAATGGCAGGCGCATCTTACAGATGACTAGTCGATGGTCAGAGGGCAGATCAGCTCCACGGTAGGTCCTGGTGTCAAGGACATGGGCTCGCATTCGCTGGTCCGTCAATATGTAGTCCAGCAGATGTTCTTGCTTGGATCCGGCAGGCATCCATGATGTTGTGTGGATGCGCCGATGCCGGAACAGCGTGTTGGTAATTACAAGCCCATGGGCTGCACAAAAATCTAGCAGCCTCCTACCGTTGTTATTGAGCTGATCTGGCCCATGCCCTCCAGTCACTCCAGACCAGGTGCCAGTATCATGACCAACTCGGGCATTGAAGTCACCCAACATGATGACTCTATCCCGAGGGGCCACTTTAGCCAGCACCTGTGACAGGAGGTCATAGAAGGCATCTGACTCATCGGCTTTGCCTGCATCCCTCCACGGATGTTCATCTTCGGTGGGGGCATAAGTAACCACGACCACCATTCCTCGCCTCCGGTTGATGGGAAGGCGAGCCCAAAGTAGCCTGGGGCTTACAGCTTCCCACACCTCACCGCCACGCTCCCACGCCCCCTTCATTCTTTTGTTCAAAAGAAGACCCACACCCTGTTGTTTGGCAGTCTGCTGCCCCGAGTAGAGGACTGTCCACCCCTCATGGTGGCAGGAGCCAGAGCCGGTCCACCGGACCTCCTGAATGCCGCATAGATCCAGGCGGTACCGGTCCAGCTCCCGACAGAGGAGTGGCAGCCTCTCCTCTGCAGTGAGCGTTCGAACATTCCACGTGGCCACCCGTAGTGGCTTTTCGTTGTTTCTGGAGTAGCCCCGAGGGTAGGTATTCAATCTCCTGGCTCCGCCAATTGGGGTTTGGCCAGGAGACGTCATAGACGCCTGGCCCCCCGGGGCCTCCGGCACAAGCTTAGTTGTTACATATTTCAGTTTAATTCGTGGCTTTGTGGTAATTAATTGAAGGTGGAGGGGTTACCAGCCCCTCGCACCCGTCCAGAGCCCCCGTTTAGCCCCTGTGGTGGACACAGACGCCATGAGGGGAGGAGCCAATCAAAATTGGAACTCCCCCCACAGCGCTGTCCACGACAGAGTTGCCCGTCCGGCACCGCGAGGAGGTAGGGGGTTGTTTTGCCGGTGACACACACACATGGTGACACACACACGGTGACACACACACACAGTGACACACACACAGTGACACACACAGTGACACACACACACACAGTGACACACACACATGGTGACACACACACATGGTGACACACACACGGTGACACACACACGGTGACACACACATGGTGACACACACACAGTGACACACACACAGTGACACACACACACAGTGACACACACACACAGTGACACACACACACAGTGACACACACACAGTGACACACACACAGTGACAAACACACACGGTGACACACACACACACAGTGACACACACACACACAGTGACACACACACAGTGACATACACACAGTGACATACACACACAGTGACACACACACACACAGTGACACACACACAGTGACACACACACACAGTGACACACACAGTGACACACACACGCAGTGACACACACACACAGTGACACACACAGTGACACACACACGCAGTGACACACACACGCAGTGACACACACACACAGTGACACACACACACACAGTGACACACAGTGACACACACAGTGACACACACACACAGTGACACACACACACAGTGACACACACAGTGACACACACACAGTGTACAAAGACAAAGATCCCCCGTATAGCCTGTAACAGACTTAGGGGCAAGTGCTGTTAGCGAGCACCTATGAAGGCCGGAACGGTACACGAGGGGGTGGGTGGCCAGCACCACGGCCGACCGTCTTTGTCTCCCCAGCGGCGATGGTTTACACACTGCACCAGGTACTCATTTGAGGCTGAGTCGACCTAGGGGAGGCCCGGGACCGGTTCAGATAATCGTCACTGGTGTTGGCCGTGAGCGGGAATCGAACCCGGGTCGCCAGGTTCATAGCGCAGCGTAGCGCTAACCACTACACTATCACTCCTCACACACACACAGTGTCACACACACACTGAGTGACACACACACTGAGTGACACACACACTGAGTGACACACACACTGAGTGACACACACACTGAGTGACACACACACAGTTTCACACACACAGCCACACACACACACAGTGAGTGACACACACACACAGCGACACACACACAGTGAGTGACACACAGTGAGTGACACACAGTGAGTGACACACACACTGAGTGACACACACACTGAGTGACACACACACTGAGTGACACACACACTGAGTGACACACACACACAGTGACACACACACACACACAGCGGCACACACACAGTGACACACACACAGTGACACACACACACACACAGTGACACACACACAGTGACACACACACACACAGTGACACACACAGTGAGTGACACACACACAGTGAGTGACACACACACACAGTGACACACACACACAGTGACACACACAGCGAGTGACACACACACAGCGAGTGACACACACACAGTGAGTGACACACACAGCGAGTGACACACACACACAGCGAGTGACACACACACAGTGAGTGACACACACACAGTGAGTGACACACACACAGTGAGTGACACACACACACACAGTGACACACACAGCGAGTGACACACACAGCGAGTGACACACACAGTGAGTGACACACACACAGTGAGTGACACACACAGCGAGTGACACACACAGTGAGTGACACACACACACACAGTGACACACATACACACAGTGACACACACACACACAGCGAGTGACACACACACAGCGAGTGACACACACACACACAGTGACACACACACACACAGTGAGTGACACACACACAGTGACACACACACAGCGAGTGATACACACAGCGAGTGACACACACAGTGAGTGACACACACAGTGAGTGACACACACACACAGTGACACACACACACAGTGAGTGACACACACAGCGAGTGACACAAACAGCGAGTGACACACACACACAGTGACACACACACACAGTGACACACACACACAGTGACACACACACACAGTGAGTGACACACACACACAGTGAGTGACACACACACACAGTGAGTGACACACACAGTGTACACACACACAGCGAGTGACACACACACAGTGAGTGACACACACACAGTGAGTGACACACACACAGTGAGTGACACACACAGCGAGTGACACACACAGCGAGTGACACACACAGCGAGTGACACACACAGTGACACACACACACAGTGAGTGACACACACAGTGACACACAGTGACACACACACAGTGACACACACACACACAGTGAGTGACACACACACACACACAGTGAGTGACACACACACACACACAGTGAGTGACACACACACACACACAGTGAGTGACACACACACACACACAGTGAGTGACACACACACACAGTGAGTGACACACACACACAGTGAGTGACACACACACATACAGTGAGTGACACACACACACAGCGAGTGACACACACACACACACAGCGAGTGACACACACACACACACAGCGAGTGACACACACACACACACAGCGAGTGACACACACACACACAGTGAGTGACACACACACAGTGAGTGACACACACACAGTGAGTGACACACAGTGACACACACACAGTGACACACACACAGTGACACACACACACAGTGAGTGACACACACACACAGTGAGTGACACACCCACAGTGAGTGACACACACACAGTGAGTGACACACACACAGTGAGTGACACACACACAGTGAGTGACACACACACACAGTGAGTGACACACACACACAGTGAGTGACACACACACACAGTGAGTGACACACACACACAGTGAGTGACACACACACACAGTGACACACACACACAGTGACACACACACAGTGAGTGACACACCCACAGTGAGTGACACACCCACAGTGAGTGACACACCCACAGTGAGTGACACACACACAGTGAGTGACACACACACAGTGAGTGACACACACACAGTGAGTGACACACACACAGTGAGTGACACACACACAGTGAGTGACACACACACAGAGCTACAAAGCTATATAGATACATAGACACGTGAGTAGGTGAGTAGGTGAGTGGGTGAGTGAGTAGGTGAGTGAGTAGGTGAGTGAGTGAGTAGGTGAGTGAGTAGGTGAGTGAGTAGGTGAGTGAGTAGGTGAGTGAGTGAGTAGGTGAGTGAGTAGGTGAGTGGGTGAGTGAGTAGGTGAGTGAGTAGGTGAGTGAGTAGGTGAGTGAGTGAGTAGGTGAGTGAGTAGGTGAGTGTGTGAGGAGGTGAGTGAGTAGGTGAGTGAGTAGGTGAGTAGGTGAGTGAGTGAGTAGGTGAGTGAGTGAGTATTTGAGTGTGTGTGTGTGAGTAGGTGAGTGAGTAGGTGAGTGAGTAGGTGAGTAGGTGAGTGAGTAGGTGAGTAGGTGAGTGAGTAGGTGAGTAGGTGAGTGAGTAGGTGAGTAGGTGAGTGAGTAGGTGAGTGAGTAGGTGAGTGAGTGAGTATTTGAGTGTGTGTGTGTGAGTAGGTGAGTGAGTAGGTGAGCGAGTAGGTGAGTAGGTGAGTAGGCGAGTAAGTGAGTGAGTAGGTGAGTAGGTGAGTGAGTAGGTGAGTAGGTGAGCGAGTAGGTGAGTAGGTGAGTGAGTAGGTGAGTAAGTAGTTGAGTGAGTAGGTGAGTGTGTAGGTGAGTGAGTAAGTAGGTGAGTAGGTGAGTAGGTGAGTGAGTAGGTGAGTAGGTGAGTGAGGAGGTGAGTGAGTAGGTGAGTAGGTGAGTGAGTAGCTGAGCGAGTAGGTGAGTAGGTGAGGTGGTGAGTGTGTAGGTGAGTAGGTGAGTGAGTAGGTGAGTAGGTGAGTGAGTTAGTAGGTGAGTGTATGAGTAGGTGAGCGAGTAGGTGAGTAGGTGAGTGAGTAGGTGAGTAGGTGAGTGAGTTAGTAGGTGAGTGTATGAGTAGGTGAGCGAGTAGGTGAGTAGGTGAGTGTGTAGGTGAGTAGGTGAGTAGGTGAGTGAGTAGGTGAGTGTGTAGGTGAGTAGGTGAGTAGGTGAGTGGGTGAGTGTGTAGGTGAGTAGGTGAGTGAGTAGGTGAGTAGGTGAGTGTGTAGGTGAGTAGGTGAGTGTGTAGGTGAGTAGGTGAGGTGGTGAGTGTGTAGGTGAGTGTGTAGGTGAGTAGGTGAGTGTGTAGGTGAGTAGGTGAGTGTATGAGTAGGTGAGTGAGTAGGTGAGTAGGTGAGTGTATGAGTAGGTGAGTGAGTAGGTGAGTAGGTGAGTGTGTAGGTGAGTAGGTGAGGTGGTGAGTGTGTAGGTGAGTAGGTGAGTAGGTGAGCGAGTAGGTGAGTAGGTGAGTGAGTCACCTTGCCATCTGTGCTCTCGTGAAAGCTGTCTACCCGTGCCGCTAGTGAGCACTTGGCAGCCACCAGGCGCGCGGCTCTCTTACGGAGATCCTGACAACAACCACGTTAACAACCACGTTAACAACCACAACAACCACAACCACGTCAACAACCACAGCCACAACAACCACAACAACCACGTTAACAACAACCACCACCACGTTAACAACCACAACCACGTTAACAACCACAACCACGTTAACAACCACGTCAACCACCACCACCACTACAACCACCACAACCACCACAACCATCACAACCACAGCCACAACCACGTTAACAACCACGTCAACCACCACCACCACAACCACCACAACCATCACAACCACAGCCACAACCACGTTAACAACCACGTCAACCACCACCACCACAACCACCACAACCACAGCCACCACCACGTTAACAACCACGTTAACCACCACAACCACCACCACAACCACGTTAACCACCACAACCACTTTGACAACCACAGCCACCACCACCACCACAGCCACCACCACCACCACGTTAACAACCACCACCACGTTAACAACCACGTTAACCACCACGTTAACAACCACCACTACCACAACCACCACGTTAACAACCACAACCACCACCATGTTAACCACCACCACCACCACAACCACCACAACCACGTTAACCACCACAACCACCACCACGTTAACAACCACAACCACCACAACCACCACGTTAACAACCACCACAACCACCACCACCACCACAACCACCACCACGTTAACAACCACAACCACCACAACCACCACGTTAACAACCACAACCACCACAACCACCACCACGTTAACAACCACAACCACCACAACCACCACCACGTTAACAACCACAACCACCACAACCACCACCACGTTAACAACCACAACCACCACAACCACCACGTTAACCAACACCACCACAACCACCACGTTAACCAACACCACCACAACCACCACGTTAACCAACACCACCACAACCACCACGTTAACCAACACCACCACCACGTTAACTACCACTCACCCACCCACCCACCCACTCACCCACTCACCCACTCACCTACTCACTCACCCACCCACTCACCCACCCACCCACTCACCCACCCACCCACCCACTCACCCACCCACCCACTCACTCACCCACCCACTCACCCACCCACCCACCCACCCACTCACCCACCCACCCACCCACTCACCCACTCACCCACCCACCCACTCACCCACCCACCCACTCACCCACCCACCCACTCACCCACCCACTCACCCACCCACCCACTCACCCACCCACTCACCCACCCACCCACCCACTCACCCACCCACCCACCCACTCACCCACCCACCCACCCACCCACTCTCCCACTCACTCACCCACCAACCCACTCACCCACCAACCCACTCACTCACTCACTCACCCACTCACCCACCCACCCACCCACTCACCCACCCACTCACCCACTCACTCACCCACTCACCCACCCACTCACCCACCCTCCCACCCACACACCCACTCACCCACCCACCCACTCACTCACCCACCCACTCACTCACCCACTCACTCACCCACCCACTCACTCACCCACACACCCACACACCCACTCACTCACTCACCCACCCACTCACCCACCCACTCACCCACCCACCCACCCACTCACCCACTCACCCACCCACCCACCCACTCACCCACCCACCCACTCACCCACCCACTCACCCACCCACTCACCCACCCACCCACTCACCCACCCACTCACCCACTCACCCACCCACTCACCCACTCACTCACTCACTCACCCACCCACCCACCCACTCACCCACTCACCCACCCACCCACCCACTCACCCACCCACCCACCCACTCACCCACCCACCCACCCACTCACCCACCCACCCACTCACCCACCCACCCACTCACCCACCCACCCACCCACTCACCCACCCACCCACCCACTCACCCACCCACCCACTCACCCACCCACCCACTCACCCACCCACTCACCCACCCACCCACTCACTCACCCACCCACTCACTCACCCACTCACTCACCCACCCACTCACTCACCCACACACCCACACACCCACTCACTCACCCACTCACTCACTCACCTACCCACTCACCCACCCACTCACCCACCCACTCACCCACCCACTCACCTAACCACTCACCCACCCACTCACCCACCCACTCACCCACCCACTCACCCACTCACCCACCCACCCACTCACTCACCCACCCACCCACCCACTCACTCACCCACCCACCCACCCACTCACTCACCCACCCACCCACTCACTCACCCACCCACCCACCCACTCACCCACCCACCCACCCACCCACTCACCCACCCACCCACTCACCCACCCACCCACCCACCAACCCACCCACCCACCGGTGGGAGACCTTGCACGATGTCACTGTGATAGATGAAACCGGTGTGTGGGAGTATTGCCACGGTGCTGAACCCAGACAGAGACTTTCGCTGAGCTCCCAGCAGCATCACGTTACACGCAGGCATCTTAGAGAGCGCCGTGAGGCCTCCTGCCACTCCTGGAGATCATACAGAGACACACACAGAGAGAGTCAGAGACACACAGAAACAGAGACACACACAGACACACAGAGATACACACAGAGACACAGAGACACACAGAGAGTCAGAGACACACAGAGAGTCAGAGACCCACAGAGAGTCAGAGACACACAGAGAGTCAGAGACACACAGAGACACACACAGAGACATACAGAGAGAGTCAGAGACACACAGAGAGACAGAGACACACACACAGAGACACACAGAGAGAGTCAGAGACACACACACAGAGACAGAGAGACACACACATAGAGACAGAGAGACACACACACAGAGACACACACACAGAGACAGAGAGACAGAGACACACACACAGAGACAGAGAGACACACACAGAGACACAGAGACAGAGACACACACAGAGACACGGAGAGCGAGAGACAGAGAGACAGAGACACAGAGACTTTCGCTGAGCTCCCAGCAGCATCACGTTACACGCAGGCATCTTAGAGAGCGCCGTGAGGCCTCCTGCCACTCCTGGAGATCACACAGAGACAGAGACACAGAGAGAGTCAGAGACACACAGAAACAGAGACACACACAGAGACACACACAGAGACACACACAGACACACAGACACACACAGAGACACACAGAGAGTCAGAGACACACACATAGACACACACAGACACAGAGAGACACACACAGACACACAGAGAGTCAGAGACACACAGAGAGTCAGAGACACACACATAGACACACACAGACACAGAGAGACACACACAGACACACAGAGAGACAGAGATACACGCAGGCATCTTAGAGAGCGCTGTGAGGCCTCCTGCCACTCCTGGAGATCACACAGAGACACACAGAGACACACAGAGACACACACAGAGACAGAGAGACAGAGACACACACAGAGAGACACAGAGAGACAGAGACACACACAGAGACACAGACACAGAGAGACACACAGGCATCTTAGAGAGCGCCGTGAGGCCTCCTGCCACTCCTGGAGATCACACAGAGACACACAGAGAGTCAGAGACACACAGAGACACACAGAGAGAGTCAGAGACACAGAGACACACAGAGACATACACAGAGACAGAGACACACACAGAGAGACACAGTGAGACAGAGACACACACAGAGACAGAGAGACACACAGAGACACACAGAGAGTCAGAGACACACACAGAGACACACAGAGAGTCAGAGACACAGAGACACACACAGAGACACAGAGTCAGAGACACAGAGACAGAGAGAGACAGACAGAGAGACACACACAGGCATCTTAGAGAGGGCCGTGAGGCCTCCTGCCACTCTTGGAGATCACACAGAGACACAGAAACAGAGACACACACAGAGACACACAGAGAGAGTCAGAGACAGAGACACAAAGACACAGAGAGAGAGAGACAGACACAGAGAGACAGAGACACACACAGGCATCTTAGAGAGCGCCGTAAAGCCTCCTGCCACTCCTGGAGATCACAGAGACACAGAGACATAGCGACAGAGAGACAGAGAGAGACACAGAGACACGGAGACACACAGAGAGACACACACAGAGAGACACAGAGAGAAAACAGAGACACAGAGAGACACAGGGAGACACACACAGACACAGAGAGACGGAGAAAGAGGCACAGAGACAGACAGACAAAGACACAGAGACACACATAGAGAGACAGACAGAGACACAGAGACACACACACAGACACAGAGAGACAGAGATACACGCAGGCATCTTAGAGAGGGCCGTGAAGCCTCCTGCCACTCCTGGAGATCACACAGAGACAGAGTCATAGCGACAGAGAGACACAGACAGCGAGAAAGAGGCACAGAGACAGAGAGACAGACAGAGACACAGAGACACACACACAGAGACACACACACAGACACACAGAGCGACAGAGATACACACAGGCATCTTAGAGAGCGCCGTGAAGCCTCCTGCCACTCCTGGAGATCACACAGAGACACACAGACACACACACAGAGAGTCAGAGACACAGAGACAGAGGGAGAGACACAGAGACACACACAGAGACACGGAGACACACAGACACAGAGAGAGACAGAGAAAGAGACACAAAGACACAGCGAGAGACACAGAGACACACACAGGCATCTTAGAGAGCGCCGTGAAGCCTCCTGAGACACAGTCATAGCGACAGAGACACAGAGACACAGACAGCGAGAAAGAGAGACAGAGAGACACACAGAGAGAGAGTCAGACAGAGAGACAGACACAAACTCGGTGACTGGATGAGTCACCAAGTGAAAAACTGGGTGAGTGACTGAGTGACTGTGTGAGTGACTGGGTGAGTGACTGTGTGAGTGACTGGGTGAGTGACTGAGTGACTGTGGGAGTGACTGGGTGAGTGACTGAGTGACTGGGTGAGTGTCTGTGTGAGTGACTGACTGAGTGACTGTGTGAGTGACTGTGTGAGTGACTGTGTCAGTGACTATGTGAGTGTCTGTGTGAGTGACTGTGTGAGTGACTGGGTGAGTGACTGTGTCAGTGACTATGTGAGTGTCTGTGTGAGTGACTGTGTGAGTGACTGTGTGAGTGACTGGGTGAGTGACTGTGTCTGGGTGAGTGACTGAGTGACTGTGTGAGTGACTGTGTCTGGGTGAGTGACTGAGTGACTGTGTGAGTGACTGTGTGAGTGACTGACTGAGCGACTGTGCGAGCGACTGACTGAGTGACTGACTGAGCGACTGACTGAGCGACTGGCTGACTGAGCGTCTGTGCGACTGACGGAGCGACTGAGCGACTGACTGAGCGACTGACTGACTGACTGAGCGACTGACTGAGCGACTGACTGAGCGACTGAGCGACTGACTGAGCGACTGACTGAGCGACTGACTGACTGACTGAGCGACTGACTGAGCGACTGACTGAGCGACTGAGCGACTGACTGAGCGACTGACTGACTGACTGACTGACTGACTGAGTGACTGACTGAGCGACTGACTGACTGACTGAGCGACTGACTGAGCGACTGACTGACTGACTGAGCGACTGACTGAGCGACTGACTGAGCGACTGACTGAGCGACTGACTGAGCGACTGACTGAGCGACTGACTGAGCGACTGACTGAGCGACTGACTGACTGACTGAGCGACTGACTGAGCGACTGACTGAGCGACTGACTGAGCGACTGACTGAGCGACTGACTGAGCGACTGACTGAGCGACTGACTGACTGACTGAGCGACTGACTGACTGAGTGACTGAGTGACTGACTGAGCGACTGACTGAGTGACTGACTGAGCGACTGACTGAGCGACTGACTGAGCGACTGACTGAGCGACTGACTGAGCGACTGACTGAGTGACTGACTGACTGACTGAGCGACTGACTGAGCGACTGACTGACTGACTGAGCGACTGACTGACTGAGTGACTGAGCGACTGACTGAGCGACTGACTGAGCGACTGACTGAGCGACTGACTGAGCGACTGACTGAGCGACTGACTGACTGACTGAGCGACTGACTGAGCGACTGACTGAGCGACTGACTGAGCGACTGACTGAGCGACTGACTGAGCGACTGACTGACTGACTGAGCGACTGACTGACTGAGTGACTGAGTGACTGACTGAGCGACTGACTGAGTGACTGACTGAGCGACTGACTGAGCGACTGACTGAGCGACTGACTGAGCGACTTACTGAGCGACTGACTGAGTGACTGACTGACTGACTGAGCGACTGACTGAGCGACTGAGCGACTGACTGACTGAGCGACTGACTGAGCGACTGACTGAGTGACTGACTGAGCGACTGACTGAGCGACTGACTGAGCGACTGACTGAGCGACTGACTGAGCGACTGACTGACTGAGCGACTGACTGAGCGACTGACTGAGCGACTGACTGAGCGACTGACTGAGCGACTGACTGAGCGACTGACTAAGCGACTGACTGAGCGACTGACTGAGCGACTGAGCGACTGACTGAGTGACTGACTGAGCGACTGACTGAGCGACTGACTGAGCGACTGACTGAGCGACTTACTGAGCGACTGACTGAGTGACTGACTGACTGACTGAGCGACTGACTGAGCGACTGGCTGACTGACTGACTGAGCGACTGACTGAGCGACTGACTGAGCGACTGACTGAGTGACTGACTGAGTGACTGACTGAGTGACTGACTGAGCGACTGACTGAGCGACTGACTGAGCGTCTGACTGAGTGACTGACTGAGCGACTGACTGACTGAGCGACTGACTGAGCGACTGACTAAGTGTCTGTGCGAGCGACTGACTGAGCGACTGACTGAGCGACTGACTGAGCGACTGACTGAGCGACTGACTAAGCATCTGTGCGAGTGACTGACTGAGCGACTGGCTGACTGAGCGTCTGTGCGAGCGAGCGAGCGGTCACCCATGATTTTGGCGGCTGACGAGGCACCGACAATGATGCTGACGTTGGGAGCGATGAAGGACATCCTTGACTGGACGTACTCCAACACTCGTGAGCGGGCCGCGTGGAGAGAGAGGGCCATGTCACACGCCTCCGTGAGGCGAGACAGCTCCTCACCACTCAGCTGTTGCCTGCACACGCACGGCGAGTGGGTGAGAGGGTGAGCGAGAGGGTGAGTGAGTGGGTGAGCGAGAGGGTGAGCGACAGGGTGAGCGAGTGAGTGAGCGAGAGGGTGAGCGAGTGAGTGAGTGAGTGACTGAGTGAGTGAGTGAGTGGGTGAGTGAGTGGGTGAGCGAGAGGGTGAGTGAGTGGGTGGGTGAGTGAGTGACTGAGTGAGTGGGTGAGAGAGAGGGTGAGAGAGAGGGTGAGAGAGAGGGTGAGCGAGAGGGTGAGAGAGAGGGTGAGAGAGAGGGCCATGTCACACGCCTCCGTGAGGCGAGACAGCTCCTCACCACTCAGCTGTTGCCTGCACACGCACGGTGAGTAGGTGAGAGGGTGAGTGAGTGGGTGAGCGAGAGGGTGAGTGAGTGGGTGAGCGAGTGGGTGAGCGAGAGGGTGAGAGAGGGCCATGTCACACGCCTCCGTGAGGCGAGACAGCTCCTCACCACTCAGCTGTTGCCTGCACACGCACGGTGAGTGGGTGAGAGGGGTGAGCGAGAGGGTGAGCGAGAGGGTGAGCGAGAGGGTGAGCGAGTGAGTGAGTGAGTGACTGAGTGAGTGGGTGAGTGAGTGGGTGAGCGAGAGGGTGAGCGAGAGGCGTGGAGAGAGAGGCGTGGAGCGAGAGGGTGAGCGAGAGGGTGAGCGAGAGGGTGAGTGAGAGGGTGAGGGAGAGGGTGAGAGAGAGGGTGAGAGAGAGGGTGAGTGAGAGGGTGAGCGAGAGGGTGAGCGACAGGGTGAGCGACAGGGTGAGCGACAGGGTGAGCGACAGGGTGAGAGAGAGGGCCATGTCACACGCCTCCGTGAGGCGGGACAGCTCCTCACCACTCAGCTGTTGCCTGCACACGCACGGCGAGTGGGTGAGAGGGTGAGTGAGTGGGTGAGTGGGTGAGTGGGTGGGTGAGTGGGTGAGTGAGTGGGTGAGCAACAGGGTGAGCGAGAGGGTGAGCGAGAGGGTGAGCGAGAGGGTGAGCGAGAGGGTGAGCGAGAGGGTGAGTGAGAGGGTGAGTGAGCGAGAGGGTGAGCGAGAGGGTGAGAGAGAGGGTGAGCGAGAGGCGTGGAGCGAGAGGCGTGGAGCGAGAGGGTGAGTGAGAGGGTGAGTGAGTGGGTGAGCGAGAGGGTGAGCGAGAGGGTGAGCGAGAGGGTGAGCGAGTGAGTGAGTGACTGAGTGAGTGGGTGAGCGAGAGGGTGAGCGAGAGGCGTGGAGCGAGAGGGTGAGCGAGAGGGTGAGCGAGAGGGTGAGCGGGTGAGAGGGCGGGTGAGTGAGTGAGTGGTGAGTGAGTAAGTGGGTGAGTGAGTGATGAGTGAGTGAGAGGGTGAGTGGGTGGGTGAGTGAGTGGGTGAGTGAGCGAGCTGGTGAGCGAGCTGGTGAGCGACGTGTTGAGTGAGTGAGTGGGTGAGTGAGTGGGTGAGTGAGTGGGTGAGTGAGTGGGTGAGTGAGTGGGTGAGTGAGTGGGTGAGTGAGTGGGTGGGTGAGTGGGTGAGTGAGTGGGTGGGTGGGTGAGTGAGTGGGTGAGTGAGTGGGTGAGTGAGTGGGTGGGTGAGTGAGTGAGTGGGTGAGTGAGTGGGTGAGTGGGTGAGTGGGTGAGTGAGTGGGTGAGTGAGCGAGAGGGTGAGTGAGTAGGTGAGTGGGTGAGTGAGTGAGAGGGCGAGTGAGCGAGCGAGCTGGTGAGCGAGCTGGTGAGCGACGTGTTGAGTGAGTGGGTGAGTGGGTGAGTGGGTGAGTGGGTGAGTGAGTGGATGAGTGGTAGGTGAGTGGTAGGTGAGTGGGTGAGTGAGTGGATGGGTGAGCGAGCGAGCTGGTGAGCGAGCTGGTGAGCGAGCTGGTGAGCGAGCTGGTGAGCGAGCTGGTGAGTGCGGTGGTGAGCGAGTTACCCCTGCGTGGTGGAGGCGGTGACGCTCACCACCATGATGGTGGCGTTGGTGAGGATCTGCTGCAGGGCTGCGTTGTGTTTGCACTGCTCCAAACCATTGCCCAGCTCCTGGAGAAACACGTGGGGAGGGTGGTGGTGAGTGGTGAGTGTGTGGTGAGTGTGTGTGGTGAGTGTGTGAGTGGTGAGTGTGTGGTGAGTGTGTGGTGAGTGGATAGGTGAGTGAGTGGTGAGTGTGTGAGTGTGTGGTGAGTGTGTGGTGAGTGTGAGTGTGTGAGTGAGTGGTGTGGTGAGTGTGTGTGGTGTGTGAGTGAGTGGGTGTGTGGTGAGTGGGTGGGTGTGTGTGGTGTGTGAGTGAGTGGGTGGCTGAGTGAGTGGTGAGTGTGTGAGTGTGTGAGTGGTGTGTGAGTGGTGTGTGAGTGGTGAGTGAGTGGTGAGTGTGTGGTGTGTGAGTGAGTGGTGAGTGTGTGGGTGAGTGAGTGGTGAGTATGTGAGTGAGTGGGTGTGTGAGTGTGTGTGGTGTCTGAGTGAGTGGTGAGTGTGTAGTGATTGTGTGGTGTGTGTGTGAGTGTGTGTGGTGTGTGAGTGTGTGTGGTGTGTGAGTGTGTGGTGAGTGAGTGGTGAGTGTGTGGTGTGTGAGTGAGTGGTGAGTGAGTGTGTGAGTGTGTGAGTGAGTGTGTGTGTGAGTGTGTGTGGTGGTGAGTGTGTAGTGAGTGTGTGATTGTGTAGTGTGTGGTGAGTGTGTGGTGAGTGTGTGGTGAGTGTGTGGTGAGTGATGAGTGTGTGTGGTGAGTGTGTGGTGAGTGTGTGGTGGGTGAGTGGTGAGTGTGAGTGGTGAGTGAGTGGTGAGTGTGTGGTGGGTAAGTGGTGAGTGAGTGGTGAGTGTGTGGTGAGTGTGTGGTAAGTGTGTGGTGAGTGTGTGTGTGTGAGTGGCGAGTGTGTGAGTGGTGAGTGCGTGGTGGGTGAGTGGTGAGTGTGTGGTGAGTGTGTGGTGAGTGTGTGGTGAGTGTGTGGTGAGTGTGTGGTGTGTGAGTGAGTGGTGAGTGGTGTGTGAGTGTGTGAGTCAGTGTGTGTGTAACTGTGTGTGTGTAACTGAGTGTGTGTAGTGGTGAGTGTGTAGTGGTGAGTGGTGAGTGTGTGTGGTGAGTGGTAAGTGTGTGTGTAACTGTGTGTGTGTAACTGAGTGTGTGTAGTGTGTAGTGGTGAGTGTGTAATGGTGAGTGAGTGGTGAGTGTGTGGTGAGTGTGAGTGGTGAGTGATGAGTGAGTGGTGAGTGTGTGAGTGAGTGAGTCAGTGTGTGTGTGTAACTGTGAGTGTGTAGTGGTGAGTGAATGGTGAGTGAGTGTGAGTGGTGAGTGTGTGTAGTGGTGAGTAGTGGTGAGTAGTGGTGAGTGTGTGAGTGGTGAGTGTGTGAGTCAGTGTGTGTGTAACTGAGTGTGTGAGTGAGTCAGTGTGTGTGTAACTGTGTGTGTGTAGTGGTGAGTGGGTGTAGTGGTGAGTGAGTGGTAAGTGAGTGGTGTGTGTAGTGGTGAGTGGTGAGTGAGTGGTGAGTGTGTGTAGTGGTGAGTGGTGAGTGGGTGTAGTGGTGAGTGTGTAGTGGTGAGTAGTGGTGAGTGATGAGTGTGTAGTGGTGAGTGTGTGTAGTGGTGAGTAGTGGTGAGTAGTGGTGAGTGGTGAGTGAGTGGTGAGTGTGTGGTGAGTGTGTGGTGAGTGTGTGAGTGGTGTGTGAGTGTGTGGTGTGTGAGTGTGTGAGTGTGAGTAGTGGTGAGTGGAGTGGTGAGTGTGAGTAGTGGTGAGTGGTGGTAAGTGGTGAGTGTGAGTGGTGAGTGTGAGTGGTGAGTAGTGGTGAGTGTGAGTGGTGAGTGTGAGTGGTGAGTGAGTAGTGGTGAGTGTGAGTGGTGAGTGTGAGTGGTGAGTAGTGGTGAGTGTGAGTGGTGAGTGTGAGTGGTGAGTGTGAGTGGTGAGTGGTGGTGAGTGTGGGTGGTGAGTGTGAGTGGTGAGTAGTGGTGAGTAGTGAGTGAATGGTGAGTGGTGGTGAGTGTGAGTGGTGAGTGGTGGTGAGTGTGAGTGGTGAGTGTGAGTGTGAGTGTGAGTGGTGAGTGTGAGTGTGAGTGGTGAGTGTGAGTGGTGAGTAGTGTGAGTGGTGGTGAGTAGTGGTGAGTAGTGGTGAGTAGTGGTGAGTGTGAGTGAGTGGTGAGTGTGAGTGGTGAGTAGTGGTGAGTGTGAGAAGTGGTGAGTATGGTGAGCAGTGGTGAGTGTGAGTGGTGAGTGTGAGTGGTGAGTGTGAGTGGTGAGTGTGAATGGTGAGTAGTGGTGAGTGAATGGTGAGTGGTGAGTGTGAGTGGTGAGTAGTGGTGAGTGTGAGTAGTGGTGAATAGTGGTGAGTGTGTAGTGGTGAGTGATGAGTGTGTAGTGGTGAGTGTGTGAGTGAGTGAGTCAGTGTGTGTGTGTGTAACTGTGTGTGTGTGTAACTGTGTGTGTGTGTAGTGGTGAGTGTGAGTGGTGAGTAGTGGTGAGTGTGAGTGGTGAGTGTGTAGTGGTGAGTGAGTGGTGAGTAGTGGTGAGTGAATGGTGAGTGTGAGTGGTTAGTGTGTAGTGGTGAGTGTGTGAGTGAGTGAGTCAGTGTGTGTGTGTGTAACTGTGTGTGTGTGTAACTGTGTGTGTGTAGTGGTGAGTGTGAGTGGTGAGTAGTGGTGAGTGTGAGTGGTGAGTGTGTAGTGGTGAGTGAGTGGTGAGTAGTGATGAGTGAATGGTGAGTGTGAGTGGTTAGTGTGTAGTGGTGAGTGTGTGAGTGAGTGAGTCAGTGTGTGTGTGTGTGTGTAACTGTGTGTGTGTGTAACTGTGTGTGTGTGTAGTGGTGAGTGTGAGTGGTGAGTAGTGGTGAGTGTGAGTGGTGAGTGTGTAGTGGTGAGTGAGTGGTGAGTAGTGGTGAGTGAATGGTGAGTGTGAGTGGTGAGTGTGTAGTGGTGAGTGTGTGAGTGAGTGAGTCAGTGTGTGTAACTGTGTGTGAGTAGTGGTGAGTTTGAATGGTGAGTGGTGAGTAGTGGTGAGTGTTGAGTGTGAGTGGTGAGTGTGGTGAGTGGTGAGTGTGAGTGGTGAGTGTGAGTGGTGAGTAGTGGTGAGTGGTGAGTGTGAGTGGTGAGTGGTGAGTAGTGGTGAGTGAATGGTGAGTGGTGAGTAGTGGTGAGTGAATGGTGAGTGGTGAGTGAGTGGTGAGTGAGTGGTGAGTGGTGGTGAGTGTGAGTAGTGGTGAGTAGTGGTGAGTGAGAGTGGTGAGTAGTGGTGAGTGAATGGTGAGTGTAAGTGGTGAGTGTGGTGAGTGGTGAGTAGTGGTGAGTGTGAGTAGTGGTGAGTGAATGGTGAATGGTGAGTGTGAGTGAGTGGTGAGTAGTGGTGAGTGAATGGTGAATGGTGAGTGTGAGTGAGTGGTGAGTAGTGGTGCGTGAATGGTGAATGGTGAGTGTGAGTGAGTGGTGAGTAGTGGTGAGTGAATGGTGAATGGTGAGTGTGAGTGAGTGGTGAGTAGTGGTGAGTGAATGGTGAATGGTGAGTGTGAGTGAGTGGTGAGTAGTGGTGAGTGAATGGTGAATGGTGAGTGTGAGTGAGTGGTGAGTATTGGTGAGTGGTGTGACCTTGACAGTGTGAATGTAGTCCAGGGCGCTGGGCATGAGTGGTGAGTGGTGAATGGTGAGTGGTGAGTGTTAGTGGTGAGTAGTGGTGAGTGTGAGTGGTGAGTGTGTGAGTGAGTGAGTCAGTGTGTATGTGTGTGACTGTGTGTGTGTAACTGTGTGTGTGTAACTGTGTGTGAGTAGTGGTGAGTGGTGAGTGAGTGGTGAGTGAGTGGTGAGTGGTGAGTGAATGGTGAGTGGTGAGTGGTGAGTGAATGGTGAGTGAGTGGTGAGTGGTGAGGGAATGGTGAGTGAGTGGTGAGTAGTGGTGAGTAGTGGTGAGTGAGTAGTGGTGAGTAGTGGTGAGTGAGTGGTGAGTAGTGGTGAGTGAGTGGTGAGTAGTGGTGAGTGGTGGTGAGTGTGTAGTGGTGAGTGAGTAGTGGTGCGTGAGTAGTGGTGAGTAGTGGTGAGTGAATGGTGAGTAGTCGTGAGTGGTGAGTAGTGGTGAGTAGTGGTGAGTGAGTGGTGAGTAGTGGTGAGTAGTGGTGAGTGTGTAGTGGTGAGTAGTGGTGAGTGAGTAGTGGTGATTGAGTAGTGGTGAGTGAATGGTGAGTGAATGGTGAGTGGTGAGTGAATGGTGAGTGAATGGTGAGTGAATGGTGAGTAGTGGTGTCACCTTGACAGTGCGAATGTAGTCCAGGGCACTGGGCACGAGTGGTGAGTGGTGAGTAGTGGTGAGTAGTGGTGAGTGTGAGTGGTGAGTGTGTGAGTGAGTCAGTGTGTGTGTGTGTAACTGTGTGTAAATGTGTGTGTGTAGTGGTGAGTGTGAGTGGTGAGTAGTGGTGAGTGAGTGGTGAGTGAGTAGTGGTGAGTAGTGGTGAGTGGTGAGTAGTGGTGAGTAGTGGTGAGTGGTGCGTGAGTGGTGAGTGTGAGTGGTGAGTAGTGGTGAGTGAATGGTGAGTGAATGGTGAGTGGTGAGTAGTGGTGAGTAGTGGTGAGTGAATGGTGAGTGAATGGTGAGTGGTGAGTGTAAGTGGTGAGTGTGAGTGGTGAGTAGTGGTGTCACCTTGACAGTGCGAATGTAGTCCAGGGCACTGGGCACGAGTGGTGAGTGGTGAGTAGTGGTGAGTAGTGGTGAGTAGTGGTGAGTGGTGAGTAGTGGTGAGTGGTGAGTGGTGAGTGAGTAGTGGTGAGTGAGTGGTGAGTGAGTAGTGGTGAGTAGTGGTGAGTGAGTCAGTGTGTGTGTGTGTAACTGTGTGTGTGTAGTGGTGAGTGAGTAGTGGTGAGTAGTGGTGAGTGAGTGGTGAGTGAGTAGTGGTGAGTGGTGGTGAGTAGTGGTGAGTAGTGGTGAGTAGTGGTGAGTGTGAGTGGTGAGTAGTGGTGAGTAGTGGTGAGTGTGAGTGGTGAGTAGTGGTGAGTGGTGAGTAGTGGTGAGTAGTGGTGAGTGAGTAGTGGTGAGTAGTGGTGAGTGTGAGTGGTGAGTAGTGGTGTCACCTTGACAGTGCGAATGTAGTCCAGGGCACTGGGCACGAGTGGTGAGTGGTGAGTAGTGGTGAGTAGTGGTGAGTGGTGAGTGCGAGTGGTGAGTAGTGGTGAGTGAGTAGTGGTGAGTGAGTAGTGGTGAGTGGTGAGTAATGGTGAGTAGTGGTGAGTGTGAGTGGTGAGTGAGTCAGTGTGTGTGTGTGTAACTGTGTGTGTGTAGTGGTGAGTGTGAGTGGTGAGTAGTGGTGAGTAGTGGTGAGTAGTGGTGAGTGAGTGGTGAGTGAGTAGTGGTGAGTGGTGAGTGGTGAGTGAATGGTGAGTGTGAGTGGTGAGTAGTGGTGAGTAGTGGTGAGTGGTGTGAGTGGTGTGAGTGGTGAGTGGTGAGTAGTGGTGTCACCTTGACAGTGCGAATGTAGTCCAGGGCACTGGGCACGAGTGGTGAGTAGTGGTGAGTAGTGGTGAGTAGTGGTGAGTAGTGGTGAGTGGTGAGTGTGAGTAGTGGTGAGTGGTGGTGAGTAGTGGTGAGTAGTGGTGAGTAGTGGTGAGTGTGAGTGGTGAGTAGTGGTGTCACCTTGACAGTGCGAATGTAGTCCAGGGCACTGGGCACGAGTGGTGAGTAGTGGTGAGTAGTGGTGAGTAGTGGTGAGTGGTGAGTAGTGGTGAGTGGTGAGTGAGTAGTGGTGAGTGGTGAGTGTGAGTAGTGGTGAGTGGTGGTGAGTAGTGGTGAGTAGTGGTGAGTGAGTAGTGGTGAGTGAATGGTGAGTGAATGGTGAGTGAATGGTGAGTGAATGGTGAGTGAATGGTGAGTGAATGGTGAGTAGTGGTGTCACCTTGACAGTGCGAATGTAGTCCAGGGCACTGGGCACGAGTGGTGAGTAGTGGTGAGTGAGTGGTGAGTGAGTAGTGGTGAGTAGTGGTGAGTGTGAGTGGTGAGTAGTGGTGTCACCTTGACAGTGCGAATGTAGTCCAGGGCACTGGGCACGAGTGACTCCAGCTCCGGGAAGCGTTTAGCAAATTTATCTCTCACGAACTTGTGAATGATGTCTAACACACACACGGGGAGACACACGGGGAGACACGGGGAGAGAGAGAGACAAGGAGAGACACGGGGAGACACACGGGGAGACACGGGGAGAGACACGGGGAGACACACGGGGAGAGACACGGGGAGACACACGGGGAGAGACACACGGGGAGACACGGGGAGACACACGGGGAGAGACACGGGGAGAGACACGGGGAGACACACGGGGAGAGAGACACGGGGAGAGAGACACAGGGAGAGAGACACACGGGGAGACACACATGGGGAGACACGGGGAGAGAGACACACGGGGAGAGAGACACACGGGGAGACACACGGGGAGAGAGAGACACGGGGAGAGACACGGGGAGAGGGACACACGGGGAGAGAGAGACACGGGGAGTTATTAAATACAGCCATGATGGTGGTGATGATGGTGGTGATAATGGTGGTGGTGATAATGATGATGGTGGTGGTGATGGTCATGATTATGATGGTTGTGGTGATGATCATGATGATGATGGTGATGATGGTTGTGGTGATGATCATCATGATCATGTCTCGTTGCCCGTGACTGTCCAGACAGAGGTTGGTGTTTCTCTCCCCGTGGCTATACAGAGGTTGGTGTTTCTCTGCCCCTGGCTGTACAGACAGAGGTTGGTGTTTCTCTCCCCGTGGCTATACAGAGGTTGGTGTTTCTCTGCCCGTGGCTGTGCAGACAGAGGTTGGTGTTTCTCTACCCGTGGCAATACAGACAGAGGTTGGTGTTTCTCTACCCGTGGCTATACAGAGGTTGGCGTTTCTCTGCCCGTGGCTATACAGACAGAGGTTGGTGTTTCTCTGCCCGTGGCTATACAGAGGTTGGTGTTTCTCTGCCCATGGCTGTACAGAGGTTGGTGTTTCTCTACCCGTGGCTGTACAGAGGTTGGTGTTTCTCTACCCGTGGCTATACAGAGGTTGGTGTTTCTCTGCCCGTGGCTGTACAGACAGAGGTTGGTGTTTCTCTGCCCGTGGCTGTACAGACAGAGGTTGGTGTTTCTCTGCCCGTGGCTGTACAGACAGAGGTTGGTGTTTCTCTGCCCGTGGCTGTACAGACAGAGGTTGGTGTTTCTCTGCCCGTGGCTGTACAGACAGAGGTTGGTGTTTCTCTGCCCGTGGCTGTACAGACAGAGGTTGGTGTTTCTCTGCCCGTGGCTGTACAGACAGAGGTTGGTGTTTCTCTGCCCGTGGCTGTAGAGACAGAGGTTGGTGTTTCTCTGCCCGTGGCTGTACAGACAGAGGTTGGTGTTTCTCTGCCCATGGCTGTACAGACAGAAGCCCACGTACTGATCTCGTTGTCTATCTCCACCGTGAGGTTGTTGGCGTCCACGATGAGTTTGTACTCTGGGTCGGCCTCCACTGGGCCCAGCACTGCGGGGGGGGGGGGGGGGGAGAAGGGGGGGGGGTAGAGGGGGAGGTCGTCATCCACCCATTCACTCGCCCACCCACCCACTCTATCACCCACCCACCCATTCACTCGCCCGCCCACCCACTCGCCCGCCCACCCACTCGCCCGCCCACCCACTCGCCCGCCCACCCACTCGCCCGCCCACCCACTCGCCCGCCCACCCACTCGCCCGCCCGCCCACTCGCCCGCCCGCCCACTCGCTCGCCCGCCCACCCGCTCGCTCGCCCACCCACTCGCTCACCCACTCGCCCACCCATTCACTCGCCCACCCATTCACTCGCCCACCCATTCACTCACCCAACCACTCACTCAACCACCCACGCAACCACTCACCAAACCACCCACCCAACCACTCACCCAACCACCCACCCAACCACTCACCCAACCACCCACCCAACCACCCACTCATCCAACCACTCACCCAACCACCCACCCAACCACCCACTCACCCAACCACCCACCCAACCACCCACTCACCCAACCACTCATCCAACCACTCACCCACCCACTCACCCTCAGTCTTGCGGGATTTTCCGATGTGCATCTCCACTGTTGCCATGATTTCTGCAAACTGAGAGACAACAGGGAGACAGAGACAGAGACAGGGAGACACAGGGAGACAGAGACAGAGACAGTGAGACACAGGGAGACACAGGGAGACAGAGACAGTGAGACAACAGGGAGACACAGGGAGACAGAGACAGTGAGACAACAGGGAGACACAGGGAGACACAGGGAGACACAGGGAGACACAGGGAGACACAGGGAGACAGACACAGGGAGACACAGGGAGACAACAGTGAGACACAGGGAGACACAGGGAGACAGAGACAACAAGGAGACACAGAGACAGAGACAGTGAGACACAGGGAGACAGACAACAGGGAGACAGAGACAACAAGGAGACACAGAGACAGAGACAGGGAGACACAGGGAGACACAGGGAGACACAGGGAGACAGAGACACAGGGAGACACAGGGAGACACAGGGAGACACAGGGAGACACAGGGAGACAGAGACAGTGAGACACAGGGAGACACAGGGAGACACAGGGAGACACAGGGAGACAGAGGGAGACACAGGGAGACACAGGGAGACAGAGACAGTGAGACAACAGGGAGACACAGGGAGACACAGGGAGACACAGGGAGACACAGGGAGACAACAGGGAGACACAGGGAGACACAGTGAGACACAGGGAGACACAGGGAGACAGAGACAGTGAGACACAGGGAGACACAGGGAGACAGAGACAGTGAGACACAGGGAGACACAGACAGTGAGACACAGGGAGACACAGTGAGACACAGGGAGACACAGTGAGACACAGGGAGACACAGGGAGACACAGGGAGACAGAGACAGGGAGACAACAGGGAGACACAGGGAGACAGAGACACAGGGAGACACAGGGAGACACAGGGAGACACAGGGAGACACAGGGAGACACAGGGAGAGACAGTGAGACACAGGGAGACACAGGGAGACAGAGACAGGGAGACAACAGGGAGACACAGGGAGACAGAGACACAGGGAGACACAGGGAGACACAGGGAGACACAGGGAGAGACAGTGAGACACAGGGAGACACAGGGAGACAGAGACAGTGAGACAACAGGGAGACACAGGGAGACACAGAGAGACACAGGGAGACACAGGGAGACAGAGACACAGGGAGACACAGGGAGACACAGGGAGACACAGAGAGACACAGGGAGACACAGGGAGACAGAGACACAGGGAGACACAGGGAGACACAGGGAGACACAGGGAGACAGAGACACAGGGAGACACAGGGAGACACAGGGAGACACAGGGAGACACAGGGAGACAGAGACAGGGAGACACAGGGAGACACAGGGAGACACAGGGAGACACAGGGAGAGACAGGGAGACAGAGACAGTGACAGTGAGACAACAGGGAGACACAGGGAGACACAGGGAGACACAGGGAGACACAGGGAGACACAGGGAGACAGAGACAGTGACAGTGAGACACAGGGAGACACAGGGAGACACAGGGAGACACAGGGAGACAGTGAGACAACAGGGAGACACAGGGAGACACAGGGAGACACAGGGAGACACAGGGAGACACAGGGAGACAGTGAGACAACAGGGAGACACAGGGAGACACAGGGAGACACACAGAGACACAGGGAGACAGAGGGAGACACAGGGAGACACAGGGAGACACAGGGAGACACAGGGAGACAGAGACAGTGAGACACAGGGAGACACAGGGAGACACAGGGAGACACAGGGAGACACAGACAGTGAGACACAGACAGTGAGACACAGGGAGAGACAGGGAGACACAGGGAGACACAGGGAGACAGACAACAGGGAGACACAGGGAGACAGAGACAGTGAGACACAGGGAGACACAGGGAGACAGAGACAGTGAGACACAGGGAGACACAGGGAGACACAGACAGTGAGACAACAGGGAGACACAGGGAGACAGAGACAGTGAGACAACAGGGAGACACAGGGAGACAGAGACAGTGAGACACAGGGAGACACAGGGAGACAGAGACAGTGAGACAACAGGGAGACACAGGGAGACAGAGACAGTGAGACACAGGGAGACACAGGGAGACAGAGACAGTGAGACACAGGGAGACACAGGGAGACAGAGACAGTGAGACACAGGGAGACACAGGGAGACAGAGACAGTGAGACAACAGGGAGACACAGGGAGACAGAGACAGTGAGACAACAGGGAGACACAGGGAGACAGAGACAGTGAGACACAGGGAGACACAGGGAGACAGAGACAGTGAGACACAGGGAGACACAGGGAGACAGAGACAGTGAGACAACAGGGAGACACAGGGAGACAGAGACAGTGAGACACAGGGAGACACAGGGAGACAGAGACAGTGAGACACAGGGAGACACAGGGAGACAGAGACAGTGAGACACAGGGAGACACAGGGAGACAGAGACAGTGAGACATAGGGAGACAGAGACAGTGAGACACAGGGAGACACAGACAGTGAGACACAGGGAGACACAGGGAGACAGAGACAGTGAGACACAGACAGTGAGACACCGGGAGACAGAGACACAGTGAGACACAGGGAGACACAGACAGTGAGACACAGGGAGACACAGGGAGACAGAGACAGTGAGACAACAGGGAGACACAGACAGCGAGATACAGACAGTGAGACACAGGGAGACAGAAACAACAGGGAGACACAGACAGTGAGACACAGGGAGACAGAGACACAGGGAGACAGTGAGACACAGGGAGACAGAGACAGTGAGACACAGGAGACACAGGGAGACACAGGGAGACACAGGGAGACAGTGAGACACAGGGAGACACAGGGAGACAGTGAGACACAGTGAGACACAGGGAGACACAGGGAGACAGTGAGACACAGGGAGACAGAGACAACAGGGAGACACAGGGAGACAGAGACAACAGGGAGACAGAGACAGTGAGACACAGACAGTGAGACACAGGGAGACAGAGACAACAGGGAGACAGAGACAGTGAGACACAGACAGTGAGACACCGGAAGACAGAGACAGTGAGACACAGGGAGACAGACAACAGGGAGACACAGGGAGACAGAGACAGTGAGACACAGGGAGACAGAGACAGTGAGACAGAGACAACAGTGAGACACAGGGAGACAGAGACAACAGGGAGACACAGACAGTGAGACACAGGGAGATATGTGGGAGACACGGACAGACAGTGGAGGGATAGGGAGACACAGAGACAACAAGGAGACACAGGGAGACAGAGACAACAGAGAGACACAAACAGTGAGACACAGGGAGACAGAGACAGTGAGACACAGTGAGACAGAGACAACAGTGAGACACAGGGAGACAGAGACAACAGAGAGACACAGGGAGACAGAGACAACAGGGAGACACAGGGAGTTGTGGGGTGACAAGGGGAGACAGACACGGGAGACGTGGGGAGACATGCAGAGACAGAGACAGAGACGGTGAAACACAGGGAGACAGAAAGAGACGGAGAGAGAGAGAGAGACGATGAGACAGGGGAGACAGAGACAACAGGGAGACACAGGGAGACAGAGACAACAGGGAGACACAGGGAGACAGAGACAACAGGGAGACACAGACAGTGAGACACAGGGAGACGTGGGGTGACAGGGGGAGACAGACACGGGGAGACGTGGGGAGACATGCAGAGACAGAGACGGTGAGACACAGGGAGACAGAGAGAGACACAGACAGACGGTGAGATACAGGGAGACGTGGGGAGATACAAGGGGAGACAGAGACACAGGGAGACGTGGGGTGACAGGGGGAGACAGACACGGGGAGACGTGGGGAGACATGCAGAGACATAGACAGAGATGGTGAGGCACAGGGAGACAGAGAGAGACACAGACAGACGGTGAAACACAGGGAGACAGAAAGAGACGGAGAGAGAGAGACGGTGAGACAGGGAGACAGAGACGGAGACACAGGGAGACAGAGAGAGACACAGACAGACGGTGAGATACAGGGAGACGTGGGTGGATACAAGGGGAGACAGAGACACAGGGAGACGTGGGGGGGGGGGGGGAGACATGGGAGACGGGGAAGACACGGGGGGAGACAAGGGGGGAGACACAGGGGGAGACACAGGGGGAGACACAGGGGGAGACACAGGGGGAGAGACAGGGGGAGAGACACGGGGGGAGACACACGGGGGAGACACAGGGGAGAGACACGGGGAGAGAGACACGGGGAGAGAGACACGGGGAGAGAGACACGGGGAGAGAGACACGGGGGGAGAGACACGGGGGGAGAGACACGGGGGGAGAGACACGGGGAGAGAGACACGGGGGGAGAGACACGGGGGGAGAGACACGGGGGAGAGACACGGGGGGAGAGACACGGGGGGAGAGACACGGGGGGAGAGACACGGGGGGAGAGACACGGGGGGAGAGACACGGGGGAGAGACACGGGGGGAGAGACACGGGGAGAGACACGGGGAGAGACACAGGGAGAGAGACAGGGAGAGAGACAGGGAGAGAGACAGGGGGAGAGACAGGGGGAGAGACAGGGGGAGAGACAGGGGGAGAGACAGGGGGAGAGACACAGGGGGAGAGACGGGGGGGAGACACGGGGGGGAGACACGGGGGGGAGACACGGGGGGGAGACACGGGGAGGAGACACAGGGGGAGAGACACAGGGAGAGAGACACAGGGAGAGAGACACAGGGGGAGAGACACAGGGAGAGACACAGGGAGAGAGACACAGGGAGAGAGACACAGGGAGAGAGACACAGGGAGAGAGACACAGGGAGAGACACAGGGAGAGAGACACAGGGGGAGAGACACAGGGAGAGACACAGGGAGAGAGACACAGGGAGAGAGACACAGGGAGAGAGACACAGGGAGAGAGACACAGGGAGAGAGACACAGGGAGAGAGACACAAGGAGAGAGACACAGGGAGAGAGACACAGGGAGAGAGACACAGGGAGAGAGACAGGGAGAGACACAGGGGAGACACAGGGGGAGAGACACAGGGAGAGACACAGGGGGAGAGACACAGGGGGAGAGAGACAGGGGGAGAGAGACAGGGGGAGAGAGACAGGGGGAGAGAGACACAGGGAGAGAGACAGGGAGAGACACAGGGAGAGAGACACGGGGGAGAGACACGGGGAGAGACACAGGGGGAGAGACACAGGGAGAGAGACACAGGGGGAGAGACACAGGGGGAGAGACACAGGGGGAGAGACACAGGGGAGAGAGACACAGGGAGAGAGACACAGGGAGAGAGACACAGGGAGAGACACAGGGAGAGACACAGGGAGAGACACAGGGAGAGACACAGGGAGAGACACAGGGGGAGAGACACAGGGAGAGACACAGGGAGAGACACAGGGAGAGACACAGGGGGAGAGACACAGGGAGAGAGACAGGGGGAGAGAGACACAGGGAGAGAGACAGGGAGAGACATAGGGAGAGACACAGGGAGAGAGACACGGGGGAGAGACACGGGGAGAGACACAGGGGGAGACACGGGGGAGAGACACGGGGAGAGACACGGGGGAGAGACACGGGGGAGAGACACGGGGAGAGACACGGGGGAGAGACACGGGGGAGAGACACAGGGAGAGAGACACAGGGAGAGAGACACGGGGAGAGACACGGGGAGAGACACAGGGGGAGACACAGGGAGAGAGACACAGGGAGAGACACAGGGAGAGAGACACAGGGAGAGACACGGGGAGAGACACAGGGGAGACACAGGGAGAGAGACAGGGGGAGAGAGACAGGGGGAGAGACACAGGGGGAGAGACACAGGGGGAGAGACACAGGGAGAGAGACACAGGGAGAGAGACACAGGGAGAGAGACACAGGGAGAGACACAGGGGGAGAGAGCACAGGGGTAGAGACACAGGGGTAGAGACACAGGGGTAGAGACACAGGGGGAGAGACACAGGGAGAGAGACACAGGGGGAGAGACACAGGGGGAGAGACACAGGGGGAGAGACACAGGGAGAGAGACACAGGGGGAGAGACACAGGGAGAGACAAATGGGGGAGAGAGACGGGGAGAGAGACACGGGGAGAGAGACACGGGGGGAGAGACACGGGGGGAGAGACACGGGGAGAGATACGGGGAGAGACACGGGGGAGAGACACAGGGGGAGAGACACAGGGAGAGACAAATGGGGGAGAGACACGGGGAGAGAGACACGGGGAGAGAGACACGGGGGGAGACAAGGGGGGAGACACAGGGAGAGAGACACAGGGGGAGACACAGGGGGGGAGACACAGGGGGAGACACAGGGGGAGAGAGACAGGGAGAGAGACACAGGGAGAGAGACACAGGGAGAGACACAGGGGGAGAGACACAGGGGGAGAGACACAGGGAGAGAGACACAGGGAGAGAGACACAGGGAGAGAGACACAGGGGGAGAGACACAGGGAGAGAGACATAGGGGGAGAGACACAGGGAGAGAGACAGGGAGAGAGACACAGGGAGAGAGACACAGGGAGACAGACACAGGGAGAGACACAGGGAGAGAGACAGGGAGAGAGACACAGGGAGAGAGACACAGGATGAGAGACACAGGGAGAGAGACACAGGGAGAGAGACACAGGAGGAGAGACACAGGGAGAGAGACACAGGGAGAGAGACACAGGGAGAGAGACACAGGGAGAGAGACACAGGGGGGAGAGACACAGGGAGAGACACAGGAGGAGAGACACAGGGGGAGAGACACAGGGAGAGACACGGGGAGAGACACGGGGGGAGAGACACGGGGAGAGAGACACACGGGGGAGAGACACAGGGGGACAGACACAGGGGGAGAGACACAGGGGGAGAGACACAGGGGGAGAGACACAGGGGGAGAGACACAGGGAGAGAGACACAGGGAGAGAGACACAGGGAGAGAGACACAGGGGGAGAGACACAGGGGGAGAGACAGGGAGAGAGACACAGGGGGAGAGACACAGGGGAGAGACACAGGGGGAGAGACACAGGGGGAGAGACACAGGGGGAGAGACACAGGGGAGAGAGACACAGGGAGAGAGACACAGGGAGAGAGACACAGGGAGAGAGACACAGGGGAGAGACACAGGGGGAGAGACACGTTGCTGTGGGTGAAAGACGTCAGACCCCTTTGCTGGCGCTGAGCTTGGCGATGCTGAGGATGGAGTCCCCATCCGGCGCCTCCACGTCTCCCATCTCCTCGTCTCTCACTCCTCTGCCTCCTCTCCCTCCTTCCCCACCTCCTCCATCACCATCAACGTCTTCATCTTCTTCATCGATGTCCGGCAAAAGCTCATCGCCCTCCTCCGCAGCCTCCTCCAGATCCGCGAGCAGTTCGTCGGCCAGAGACATCTGTGGTGGTGATGGTGGTGGTGGCGGTGGTGGTGATGGTGGGGATGGTAGTGGTGATGGTGTGGTGTTGATGATGGTGGTGATGATGGTGGTGGTGGTAGTGATGGTGGTGATGGTGGTGGTGATGGTGATGATGGTTGTGGTGGGGATGTAGAGCAAAGTCAAAGCAAATTATAATCAATAAACTCGCACGCCACCACCACTTGCTACTAACAGCACTTGCCCCTACAGCCCTGCTAGAGGCTACCTGGGGAGCTTTGTCTGTGTATGTGGTGTGTGTAGTACATAGACACTGCTGCTGCTACTCGCTAGCTAACAGCACTTGCCCCTACAGCCCTGCTAGAGGCTACCTGGGGGAGCTTTGTCTGTGTGTGGTGTGTGTAGTACATAGACACTGCTGCTGCTACTCGCTAGCTAACAGCACTTGCCCCTACAGCCCTGCTAGAGGCTACCTGGGGGAGCTTTGTCTGTGTGTAGGGTAAAGTGTGCGTAGCTCCCACCTCCTTCTCCCACAACGAGTACTGCGAGAGCACGGAAGAGTAGGCCAAATACAACCAGGCGCTGCACCCCCCCCCCCCCCCCTCCCGTTCCACTTCCTATCCGGGCAGGGCCTTCCCTATCCGGGCAGGGCGAGTCAGGCAAGACGGGGGGGGGCACCGATAGCGACTAGGCCTAACACCACCCCCCTCTCCTTCCTATCCGGGCAGGGCCTTCCTATCCGGGCAGGGCGAGTCAGGCAAGACGGGGGGGGGCACCGATAGCGACTAGGCCTAACACCACCCCCCTCTCCTTCCTATCCGGGGCAGGGCCTTCCTATCCGGGCAGGGCGAGTCAGGCAAGACGGGGGGGTAGGGGGCACCGACAGCGACTAGGCCTAAAACCTTCCCCACCGGCCCCAGTTTTGCCAGAAGAACACGATCATCGAATTAAAAGCGAGCGAGGCTTAAGGAAATTTCCCCTCCCTCCCCTCAACAATTAGCGAAGAAAATTTAAACAAAAAAATATTTTCTAAAGGCTCCACAAACGCGTACCTTTGACGCACGCGAAACCTGTGAGCGAGGGCGGAAATGACGTCAGGGGTGAGAGATGTAAACCGGAAACGTCGCGCGCTTCGGTTTAAAGGCGACGGCTCCGATTTCCGGTTCCGGTCGAGGAACACGGAAGTGAAGGTCCTGGCCCCTCCCCAGAACTCCCCCCCACAAGCCCCTCCCCCCCCGATCCAACGTTAGCCCCTCCCCTATCCCCCCGTAGCCCCTCCCCCAAGCCCCCCACAGCCCCTCCCTCTTTCCCTCCTTAGCCCCTCCCCTACCCCCACCCCACTCCACACAACCTCTCATATCTCCTCATAGCCCCTCCCCTCTTCGCCCAATTAAGCCCCTCCCCTAACCGCCCAGAGCCCCTCCCCTAACCGCCCACAGCCCCTCCCCTAATCGCCCAGAGCCCCTCCCCTAACCGCCCACAGCCCCTCCCCTTCACCCCTAAAGCCCCTCCCCTCGGAAAGGATCCGGATCCAAAAGGTGGGATCCGGATCGCGACCACGTGCTCTTGCCGGGTACAGTAGCAGTGGAGAGGTAAGTGGAGGGGTAAGTCGGCTGCGGTTGCCATGGTGATGGGGGGGTGATGGTAACCAGGTTAACCCGTGGGACTGGTTACCAAGGTAACCTCTCTGGGTTGTTTAACGAAAGGGATTCTGGTTTGTTTGTTTTTGTTGTGTGTGTGTGTACACACTCACCCATTCACCTACTCGCTCACCCACTCACTCACCTACTCACTCACCCACCCACTCACTCACCCACTCGCCTACTCGCTCACCCACTCACTCACCCACTCACTCACCTACTCACTCACCTACTCACCCACTCACCTACTCACTCACTCACCTACTCACCCACTCACTCCCTCACTCACCCACTCACCTACTCACTCACCCACTCACCTACTCGCTCACCCACTCACTCACCCACTCACTCACCCACTCACTCACCTACTCACTCACCTACTCACTCACCTACTCGCTCACCCACTCGCTCACCCACTCACTCACCTACTTCACTCACCTACTCACTCACCTACTCACTCACCTACTCACTCACCCACTCAATCACTCACCCACTCACTCACCTACTCAAGCACTCACTCACTCACCTACTCACCCACTCACCTACTCACTCACTCACCAACTCACTCACTCACCTACTCACTCACCCACTCACTCACCTACTCACTCACCTACTCACCCACTCACTCACCCACTCACTCACCTACTCACTCACTCACCTACTCACTCACTCACCTACTCACTCACCTACTCACCCACTCACTCACCCACTCACCTACTCAATCACTCACCCACTCACTCACCTACTCACTCACCTACTCACTCACCCACTCACCTACTCACCTACTCACTCACCTACTCACTCACCTACTCACCCACTCACCTACTCACTCACCTACTCACCCACTCACCTACTCACTCACCTACTCACCCACTCACCCACTCACCTACTCACTCACCTACTCACTCACCTACTCGCTCACCCACCCACTCACTCACCCACTCACTCACCTACTCACCCACTCACTCACCTACTCACCCACTCACCTACTCACTCACCTACTCACCCACTCACCTACTCACTCACCTACTCACTCACCCACTCACCTACTCACTCACCTACTCACTCACCCACTCACTCACCTACTCACTCACCCACTCACACACACTCACTCACCCACTCACCCACTCACTCACTCACCTACTCACCTACTCACCCACTCACACACTCACCTACTCACTCACTCACCCACTCACTCACCTACTCACTCACCTATTCACCCACTCACTCACCCACTCACTCACCTACTCACTCACACACTCACTCACCCACTCACCTACTCACTCACGCACTCACCTACTCACTCACTCACCTACTCACTCACTCAGTGAGTGAGTAGGTGAGTGAGTGAGTGTGTGAGCTAGTGAGTGAGTGTGTGAGCTAGTGAGTGAGTGTGTGAGTGTGTGAGTGAGTGTGTGGGTGAGTGAGTGAGTGTGAGTGAGTGTGTGAGTGAGTGTGTGAGTGAGTGTATGTGAGTGAGTGGATGAGTGAGTGGGTGAGTGAGTGGGTGAGTGAGTGAGTGAGTGGTGAGTGTGTGAGTGTCTGAGTGAGTGTGTGAGTGAGTGAGTGTGGTGAGTGAGTGGTGGGTGAGTGAGTGAGTGAGTGGTGAGTGAGTGGTGAGTGGTGAGTGAGTGAGTGAGTGGTGAGTGAGTGGGTGTGTGAGTGAGTGAGTGGGTGTGTGAGTGAGTGTGTAGTGAGTGAGTGAGTGGTGAGTGAGTGAGTGAGTGGTGAGTGAGTGTGTAAGTGAGTTGTTGAGTGAGTGGGTGAGTGTGGTGAGTGAGTTGTGGTGAGTGAGTGTGTGAGTGGGTGAGTGAGTGTATGAGTGAGTGGTGAGTGAGTGGGTGAGTCAGTGAGTCAGTGATTGTGTGAGTGAGTGGTGAGTGAGTGTGTAAGTGAGTGTGTAAGTGAGTGAGTGTGTGAGTGAGTGGTGAGTGAGTGAGTGGGTGAGTGAGTGAGTATGTGAGTGAGTAGTTAGTGTCTGAGTGAGTAGTGAGTGAGTGGTGAGTGTGTGAGTGAGTGGTGAGTGTGTAAGTGAGTGAGTGGATGAGTGGTGAGTGAGTAGTGAGTGAGTGAGTGGTGAGTGAGTGAGTGTGTGGGTGAGTGAGTGAGTGTGTAAGTGGGTGAGTTGTGAGTGAATGAGTGAGTGTGTAAGTGAGTGAGTGGTGAGTGTGTGAGTGAGTGAGTGTGTAAGTGAGTGAGTGTGTAAGTGAGTGTGTGAGTGAGTGTGTAAGTGAGTGAGTGAGTGTGTAAGTGAGTGAGTGATGAGTGAGTGTGTGAGTGAGTGAGTGTGTAAGTGAGTGAGTGATGAGTGTGTAAGTGAGTGGTGAGTGAGTGGATGAGTGAGTGTGTAAGTGAGTGAGTGGTGAGTGAGTGAGTGTGTAAGTGAGTGAGTGGTGAGTGAGTGAGTGGGTGATTGAGTGAGTGAGTGTGTGAGTGAGTGAGTGGTGAGTGTGTAAGTGAGTGAGTGTGTAAGTGGGTGAGTAGTGAGTCAGTGAGTGTGGTAGGTGAGTGAGTGGGTGTGGAGGTGTGTGAGTGAGTGTGTGAGTGAGTTATGTGAGTGAGTGTGTAAGTGAGTGAGTGAGTGTGTAAGTGAGTGAGTGAGTGTGTAAGTGAGTGTGTGTGAATGAGTGAGTGTGTGAGTGGAGTTAGTGAGTGAGTGTGTAAGTGAGTGAGTGGTGAGTGCGTGAGTGAGTGTGTAAGTGAGTGAGTGGGGTGAGGAGTTAGTGAGTGTGTAAGTGTGTGAGTGAGTGGTGAGTGAGTGGATGAGTGAGTGAGTGCGTGTGTGTAAGTGAGTGAGTGGTGAGTGAGTGAGTGGTGAGTGAGTGAGTTAGTGAGTGAGTGTGTAAGTGAGTGAGTGGTGAGTGAGTGGTGAGTGAGTGAGTGTGTGGTGAGTGAATGAGTTAGTGAGTGTGTAAGTGAGTGTGTGAGTGTGTAAGTGAGTTAGTGAGTGTGTAAGTGAGTGAGTGTGTAGTGAGTTAGTGAGTGAGTGTGTAAGTAAGGGAGTGTGTAAGTGAGTTAGTGAGTGTGTTGTAAGTAAGTGAGTGTGTAAGTAAGTGAGTGTGTAAGTGAGTGTGTAAGTGAGTTAGTGAGTGAGTGTGTAAGTGAGTTAGTGAGTGTGTAAGTAAGTGAGTGTGTAAGTAAGTGAGTGTGTACGTGAGTGAGTGTGTAAGTGAGTTAGTGAGTGAGTAAGTTAGTGAGTGAGTGACTGAGTGTGTAAGTGAGTTAGTGAGTGAGTGTGTAAGTGAGTGAGTGTGTAAGTGAGTGAGTGATGAGTGAGTGAGTGTGTGAGTGAGTGTGTAAGTGAGTGAGTGATGAGTGTGTAAGTGAGTGGTGAGTGAGTGGATGAGTGAGTGTGTAAGTGAGTGAGTGGTGAGTGAGTGAGTGTGTAAGTGAGTGAGTGGTGAGTGAGTGAGTGGGTGATTGAGTGAGTGAGTGTGTGAGTGAGTGAGTGGTGAGTGTGTAAGTGGGTGAGTAGTGAGTCAGTGAGTGTGTAAGTGAGTGAGTGGTGAGTGTGTGAGTGAGTGTGTGAGTGAGTTAGTGAGTGAGTGTGTAAGTGAGTGAGTGAGTGTGTAAGTGAGTGAGTGAGTGTGTAAGTGAGTGTGTGTGAATGAGTGAGTGTGTGAGTGAGTTAGTGAGTGAGTGAGTGTGTAAGTGAGTGAGTGGTGAGTGCGTGAGTGAGTGTGTAAGTGAGTGAGTGAGTGGTGAGTGAGTGAGTTAGTGAGTGAGTGTGTAAGTGTGTGAGTGAGTGAGTGGTGAGTGAGTGGATGAGTGAGTGAGTGAGTGTGTAAGTGAGTGAGTGGTGAGTGAGTGAGTGGTGAGTGAGTGAGTTAGTGAGTGAGTGTGTAAGTGAGTGGTGAGTGAGTGAGTGTGTGGTGAGTGAATGAGTTAGTGAGTGAGTGTGTAAGTGAGTGTGTGAGTGTGTAAGTGAGTGAGTGAGTGTGTAAGTGAGTGAGTGTGTAAGTGAGTTAGTGAGTGAGTGTGTAAGTAAGTGAGTGTGTAAGTAAGGGAGTGTGTAAGTGAGTTAGTGAGTGTGTAAGTAAGTGAGTGTGTAAGTAAGTGAGTGTGTAAGTGAGTGTGTGTAAGTGAGTTAGTGAGTGAGTGAGTGTGTAAGTGAGTTAGTGAGTGTGTAAGTAAGTGAGTGTGTAAGTAAGTGAGTGTGTACGTGGTGAGTGTGTAAGTGAGTTAGTGAGTGAGTAAGTTAGTGAGTGAGTGACTGAGTGTGTAAGTGAGTTAGTGAGTGAGTGTGTAAGTGAGTTAGTGAGTGAGTGTATGAGTGAGTTAGTGAGTGAGTGTGTAAGTGAGTTAGTGAGTGTGTAAGTGAGTTAGTGAGTGTGTAAGTAAGTGAGTGTGTAAGTAAGTGAGTGTGTAAGTAAGTAAGTGTGTAAGTGAGTGAGTGTGTAAGTGAGTGTGTAAGTAAGTAAGTAAGTGTGTAAGTAAGTGAGTGTGTAAGTGAGTGAGTGTGTAAGTGAGTGTGTGTGTAAGTGAGTGAGTGGTGAGTGTGTGTGTAAGTAAGTGAGTGTGTAAGTAAGTGAGTGTGTAAGAGAGTGTGTGTGTAAGTGAGTGTGTAAGTGAGTGAGTGTGTAAGTGAGTGAGTGTGTAAGTGAGTGAGTGTGTAAGTAAGTGAGTGTGTAAGTGAGTGAGTGTGTAAGTGAGTGAGTGTGTAAGTAAGTGAGTGTGTAAGTGAGTGAGTGTGTAAGTGAGTGAGTGTGTAAGTGAGTGAGTGTGTAAGTGAGTGTGTAAGTGAGTGTGTAAGTGAGTGTGTAAGTGAGTTAGTGAGTGAGTGTGTAAGTAAGTGAGTGTGTAAGTGAGTTAGTGAGTGTGTAAGTGAGTGTGTAAGTAAGTGTGTAAGTAAGTGAGTGTGTAAGTAAGTGAGTGAGTGTGTAAGTGAGTGTGTAAGTGAGTGAGTGTGTAAGTGAGTGTGTAAGTGAGTGAGTGTGTAAGTGAGTGAGTGTGTAAGTGAGTGTGTAAGTAAGTGAGTGTGTAAGTGAGTGAGTGTGTGAGTGTGTGTGAGTGAGTGTGTGAGTGTGTAAGTGAGTTAGTGAGTGTGTAAGTGAGTGAGTGTGTAAGTGAGTGTGTAAGTGAGTGAGTGTGTAAGTAAGTGAGTGTGTAAGTAAGTGAGTGTGTAAGTGAGTGTGTGAGTGAGTGAGTGTGTAAGTAAGTGAGTGTGTAAGTGAGTGTGTAAGTAAGTGAGTGAGTGTGTAAGTAAGTGAGTATGTAAGTGAGTATGTGTGTAAGTAAGTGAGTGTGTAAGTAAGTGAGTGTGTAAGTGAGTGTGTAAGTGAGTTAGTGAGTGAGTGTGTAAGTGAGTGTGTGTGTATAAGTGAGTGTGTAAGTGAGTGTGTGTGTAAGTAAGTGAGTGTGTAAGTGAGTGTGTAAGTGAGTGAGTGTGTAAGTGTGTGTGTAAGTGAGTAAGTGTGTAAGTAAGTGAGTGTGTAAGTGAGTGAGTGTGTAAGTGTGTGTGTGTAAGTGAGTGTGTAAGTGAGTGTGTGTGTGTAAGTGAGTGTGTAAGTGAGTGTGTGTGTGTAAGTGAGTTAGTGTGTAAGTGAGTGTGTAAGTAAGTGGTGTGTAGTGAGTGTGTAAGTGAGTGTGTAAGTGAGTGTGTGTGTGTGTAAGTGAGTGTGTAAGTAAGTGAGTGTGTAAGTGAGTGTTTAAGTGAGTTAGTGAGTGAGTGTGTAAGTAAGTGAGGTGTGTAAGTGTGTGTAAGTGAGTGTGTAAGTGAGTGTGTAAGTGAGTGAGTGTGTAAGTGAGTGTGTAAGTAAGTGAGTGAGTGTGTAAGTGAGTGTGTAAGTGAGTGTGTGTGTGTAAGTGAGTGTGTAAGTGTGTGTGTGTAAGTGAGTGTGTGAGTGTGTAGTGAGTGAATGTGTAAGTGAGTTAGTGAGTGAGTGTGTAAGTGAGTGAGTGTGTAAGTAAGTGAGTGAGTGTGTAAGTGTGTGTGTGTAAGTGAGTGTGTAAGTGAGTGAGTGTGTAAGTGTGTGGTGTGTGTGAGTGTGTCTAAGTGAGTGTGTAAGTGAGTGTGTGTGTGTAAGTGAGTGTGTGAGTGTGTGTGTGTAAGTGAGTGTGTAAGTGAGTGTGTGTGTAAGTGTGTGTAAGTGAGTGAGTGTGTAAGTGAGTGTGTAAGTGTGTGTGTAAGTGAGTGAATGTGTAAGTGAGTTAGTGAGTGAGTGTGATAAGTGAGTGAGTGTGTAAGTAAGTGAGTGAGTGTGTAAGTGAGTGTGTAAGTGAGTGTGTAAGTAAGTGAGTGAGTGTGTAAGTGAGTGAGTGTGTAAGTGAGTGTGTAAGTGATGAGTGTGTAAAGTGAGTGTGTGTGTGTGCTTTGTCTTTGCCAGAGTCGAGGTGCTAAGAGATCTGGGGGTGCTGCGTCGCTCGGGAAGAGGCGATGGAGGAGGTGGACGCGGTGGTGGAGGTGGACAAGGAGGTGGAGGTGGACAAGGTGGTGGAGGTGGTGGACAAGGCGGTGGTGGACGCGGTGGTGGAGGTGGACAAGGTGGTGGAGGAGGTGGTGGAGGTGGACGAGGTGGTGGACGAGGTGGTGCAGGATGTGGTGGTGGACGAGGTGGTGGACAAGGATGAGGTGGTGGACGAGGCGTTGGTGGTGGATGTGGTGCGAGCCGATCCCTGGTGGTTGATGCTGGACTCCGATTGGGGGGCCAGCGATGGGGGTGGTGGAGGAGGGGGCGGGGCTGGAGGCGCTGTAGCCCCGCCCCCAGCGTGTCCTGCGGCCCCGCCCCCGGCGTGTGCTGTGGCCCCGCCCACGGCGTGTGCTGTGGCCCCGCCCCCGGCGAGTGCTGCGGCCCCGCCCCCGGCGTGTGCTGCGGCCCCTCCCACTGCGTGTGCTAAGGCCCCGCCCCCGGCGTGTGCTGTGGCCCCGCCCCCGGCGTGTGCTCTGGCCCCGCCCCCAGGGTATGCTGTGGCCCCGCCCCCGGCGTGTGCTGTGGCCCCGCCCCCGGCGTGTGCTGTAACCCCCGCCCCCGGCGTGTGCTGCGGCCCCGCCCCCCGCGTGTGCTGCGGCCCCGCCCCCGGGTGTGCTGTGGCCCCGCCCCGGCGTGTGCTGTGGCCCCGCCCACTCCGTGTGCTGTGGCCCCGCCCCCGGCGTGTGCTGTAAACCCCGCCCCCGGCGCGTGCTGTGGCCCCGCCCACTGCGCGTGCTGTGGCCCCGCCCCCGGGTGGGCGGTGGCCCCTATGGTGGAGCAGAGCGAGTTGGCTTGGCGACTTCTGTGTCGGAGGCACGGAGCCAACCTCGCGTTCACGCCAATGATGCACGCACAGGTACACACACTGTACACACACTGTACACACACTGTACGCACTGTACACTGTACACACTGTGCACACTGTACACACGCACTGCACACACACGGTACACTGTGCACACACTGTTCACTGTACACACTGTACACACACAGTGTACACACACAGTGCACACACACACTGTACACACACAGCGCACACACACCGCACACACACACTGTACACACTGTACATACAGTGTACATACACTGTACACACACTGTACACACACTGTACACACACACACAGTGTACACACACACAGTGTACACACACACAGTGTACACACACACACAGTGTACACACACACACAGTGTACACACACAGATACACACACACAGGTACACACACAGTGTACACACACACACAGTGTACACACACACACAGGTACACACACACAGTGTACACACACACACAGGTACACACACACAGTGTACACACACACAGTGTACACACACACACAGGTACACACACACAGTGTACACACACACACAGGTACACACACACACAGGTACACACACACACAGTGTACACACACACACAGTGTACACACACACACAGTGTACACACACAGTGTACACACACACACACAGGTACACACACACAGGTACACACACAGTGTACACACACACAGTGTACACACACACAGTGTACACACACACAGTGTACACACACACACACACAGTGTACACACACAGTGTACACACACACACACACATAGGTAACTCTCTCTCTCTGTAGATGTTTGTGAAGGATGCTCACTACAGGAGAGAACATTTACTCAGCCAGACTCACCCACTGGACCACCCTCTCATCGCCCAGGTGAGTGAGTGGGTGGGTGAGTGTGTGAGTGGGTGGGTGGGTGAGTGGGTGGGTGGGTGGGCGAGTGAGTGGGTGGGTGGGTGATTGAGTGAGTGGGTGGGTGGTTGAGTGAGTGAGTGGGTGAGTGAGTGAGTGGCTGAGTGGGTGAGTGCGTGGGTGAGTGCGTGGGTGAGTGGGTGGGTGAGTGGGTGAGTGAGTGAGTGGGTGGGTGAGTAAGTGAGTGGGTGGTTGAGTGAGTGAGTGGGTAAGTGAGTGAGTGAGTGGTTGAGTGAGTGTGTGAGTGAGTGGGTGAGTGGGAGGGTGAGTGAGTGGGTGAGTGGGTGGGTGGTTGAGTGAGTGAGTGGGTGAGTGAGTGAGTGGGTGGCTGAGTGAGTGGGTGAGTGAGTGAGTGAGTGGGCGAGTGGGTGGGTGAGTGGGTGGGTGAGTGAGTGAGTGGGCGAGTGGGTGGCTGAGTGGGTGATTGAGTGGGTGGTTGAGTGAGTGAGTGGGTGAGTGGCTGAGTGAGTGAGTGAGTGGCTGAGTGGGTGGGTGATTCTTTCCCTGTGTTTAACTCTCCCCAGTTCTGTGCGAACTCTCCTCACCACTTCGTCGCCGCCGGTCTCATCGCCCAGGAGCTCTGCGATGGCGTGGACCTCAACTTGGGGTGTCCACAGATGATAGCTCGTAGAGGTGGGTGGGTGAGTGGGTGGGTGGGTGGGTGAGTGGTTGAGTGAATGAGTGGGTGGGTGAGTGGGTGGGTGAGTGGGTGAGTGGGTGAGTGGGTGGGTGAGTGAGTGGGTGGGTGATTGGGTGGGTGGGTGGGTGAGTGAGTGAGTGGATGAGTGGGTAGGTGAATGAGTGGGTGAGTGAGTGGGTGAGTGCGTGGGTGCATGAGTGGGTGAGTGGATGAGTGGGTGGGTGAATGAGTGGGTGAGTGCGTGGGTGCTTGAGTGGGTGGGTGTGTGGGTGCATGAGTGGGTATGTATTTGTGCACGTATATTTCCGTGTATCTTGCCTGTAGACGTCACTGTTTGTGCGTCTGTGTTCACGCACTTCCGAGGGATTTGTCTCTCGCTCCGTGGGGTTTACGTCAAAAAAAAAATGTTGACAGGTCCCAAGCCACCGCAAGCCCCCGCGGTTTGCCAAGCGCCAATCCTGTCTCTCGCCCGCCACCTTTAAATTAGTTTTAATTTGTTTAAATAGCGATTCGGTGCCATTTCTCTTGATTTCATGATTTCATAGCGCGCCCGACCGCACCAACTCACGCGTTTCTGGTGGGGGGGGAGGGCAGACCGTACCAAGTCGCGCGCGTTCGGTGGGGGGAGGTGTGGACCATACCAAGTCACTCGCGTTTGGTGGGGGGAGGTGTGGACCATACCAAGTCACTCACGTTCGGTGGGGGGAGGTGTGGACCATACCAAGTCACTCGCGTTCAGTGGGGGAGGTGTGGACCGTACCAAGTCACTCGCGTTCGGTGGGGGAGGTGTGGACCATACCAAGTCACTCGCGTTCGGTGGGGGAGGTGTGGACCATACCAAGTCGCTCGCGTTCGGTGGGTGGGTGTGGACCATACCAAGTCACTCGCGTTCGGTGGGGGGAGGTGTGGACCATACCAAGTCGCTCGCGTTCGGTGGGGGGAGGTGTGGACCATACCAAGTCGCGCGCGTTCGGTGGGGGGAGGTGTGGACCATACCAAGTCGCGCACGTTCGGTGGGGGAGGTGTGGACCATACCAAGTCGCTCGCGTTCGGTGGGGGGGTTTGGACCATACCAAGTCGCTCGCGTTCGGTGGGGGGAGGTGTGGCCCATACCAAGTCGCTCGCATTCGGTGGGGGGAGGTGTGGCCCATACCAAGTCACTCGCGTTCGGTGGGGGAGGTGTGACCATTCCAAGTCACTCACGTTCGGTGGGGGGAGGTGTGGACCATACCAAGTCGCGCGCGTTTGGTGGGGGGAGGTGTGGACCGTACCAAGTCACTCACGTTCGGTGGGGGGAGGTGTGGGACCATACCAAGTCGCTCGCGTTCGGTGGGGGAGGTGTGGACCATACCAAGTCACTCGCGTTCGGTGGGGTGGGGGGGGGGGTGGACCATACCAAGTCACTCGCGTTCGGTGGGGGGGGTTTGGACCGTACCAAGTCGCGCGTGTTCGGTGGGGGGTTTGGGGGGAATTTTTTGTTTTGCGTTCAAATGTTTGAGATAACGTGACATCACCTCAGAATGCGCAACTTCAAATCGATGTAGAATAATAATAATAAAAAAATAATTTTCGATTTAAATCTTTTCGAGACCGCAGGGATTCGCATTCCTGGTTCTTTCGGCAAAACAAGTCAACCAACCCCGTAGATAGGCAAACAATAAAATAAATAAATATAAATATCAAACAAAAACCGCCACCTTTTTCCCCCCCCCCCCCCCCAAAAAAAATTGTCCCACGCCTGATGATGATGATGATTGCCTCTTGTGTCGCAGTCAAAACGTCGTGTGAGGACTTTGGCAACTTCACCGAAATTAACCAGGAACGCAGTGTCAGGAGTTGCTGCGGGCAAAACACTTCGACAGGATCGGGAGTGCAGCGACACGTTTGCTTTTTTTAAACTTTCGGAAACGGAAATATGTCCTTAGCCCTTTCGGTAAAGTCACGTTGAAGGGAAACAATAAAATAATAAAATTCACACACACACATATATATATGTGTGTGTGTGCGTGTGTGCGTGTGAAACAATGAAAATTCTCCACGACGTTTCGACCGTGACGCAAACGGCCATCATCAGGTGTGACAAACCAGCGGCACTTCCATCAAATGCTCCTTTTGATTCGAACTTCTTTCGAATGTTACCTTGCCGTTGGGTTTTTGTTTCCACACCTGATGACGACCGTTTGCGTTACGGTGGAAACGTTGTGAGAATGTTTTTGTTAAATTGTTTTTATATATATATTTTTTATAGAATTTTATTGTTTCCCTTCAACGTGGTGACTTTAGCGAAAGAGCTAAGGATATGGAAATATGTTTTCGGGCGGGGGGGGCGGGGGGGTCTAAAATTTGTCCGAAATCGACGTGACGTCATTTACGGACGGCGGCAAAGGCACGCGTTTGAGCTACGTTGTTCAGGGCGCGATGTCTCCCCACACCCCGATACATACAGTTACTACGATAGAGTCCGCACGTACGAATATTAGAGTGCTTAGGTTGTGTTGTTGTTGCGTGGGGAAGGGGGGGGGGCGGATGGTGGGGTGGGGGGTGGTGGTGGTGGTGGTAGTGGCCTCGGTCGGCTGGGCAATCTAGGCGAGGCCGGGTGCTCTGCACGGGACTAGGCCTCACCACGGCACTCTGTCAGGTGAGGACTTTGTGCTGTAGAGTCGGCGTGGACGGCTGTAGTGATAGCAGGTACCACCACGGTCAGTATGTACTGCTGTAGTGATAGCAGGTACCACCACAGTCAGTATACACTGCTGTAGTGATAGCAGGTACCACCACAGTCGGCGTGGACGGCTGTAGTGATAGCAGGTGCCACCACAGTCAGTATGTACTGCTGTAGTGATAGCAGGTACCACCACAGTATACACTGTTGTAGTGATAGCAGGTACCACCACAGTCAGCGTGTACTACTGTAGTGATAGCAGGTACCAGCACAGTCAGTATGCACTGTTGTAGTGATAGCAGGTACCACCACAGTCGGTATACACTGCTGTAGTGATAGGTACCACCACAGTCGGCGTGGACGGCTGTAGTGAAAGCAGGTACCACCACAGTCAGTATGCACTGTTGTAGTGATAGCAGGTACCACCACAGTCAGTATACACTGTTGTAGTGATAGCAGGTACCACCACAGTCAGTATACACTGCTGTAGTGATAGCAGGTACCACCACAGTCAGCATGTACTACTGTAGTGATAGCAGGTACCACCACAGTCAGTATGCACTGCTGTAGTGATAGCAGGTACCAGCACAGTCAGTATGCACTGCTGTAGTGATAGCAGGTACCACCACAGTCAGTATACACTGTTGTAGTGATAGCAGGTACCACCACAGTCAGTATACACTACTGTAGTGATAGCAGGTACCACCACAGTCAGTATGTACTGCTGTAGTGATAGCAGGTACCACCACAGTCAGTATGTACTGTTGTAGTGATAGCAGGTTCCACCACGGTCGGTATGTACTGCTGTAGTGATAGCAGGTACCACCACAGTCAGTATACACTGCTGTAGTGATAGCAGGTACCACCACAGTCAGTATACACTGTTGTAGTGATAGCAGGTACCACCACAGTCAGTATGCACTCCTGTAGTGATAGCAGGTACCACCACAGGCGGTATGCACTGCTGTAGTGATAGCAGGTACCACCACAGTCAGTATGCACTGCTGTAGTGATAGCAGGTACCACCACAGTCGGTATGTACTGTTGTAGTGATAGCAGGTACCACCACAGTCAGTATACACTGCTGTAGTGATAGCAGGTGCCACCACAGTCAGTATACACTGTTGTAGTGATAGCAGGTACCACCACGGTCAGCGTGTACTACTGTAGTGATAGCAGGTACCACCACAGTCGGTATACACCGTTGTAGTGATAGCAGGTACCACCACAGTCAGCGTGTACGGCTGTAGTGATAGCAGGTACCACCACAGTCAGTGTGTACTACTGTAGTGATAGCAGGTACCAGCACAGTCAGTATACACTGCTGTAGTGATAGCAGGTACCACCACAGTCAGCGTGTACGGCTGTAGTGATAGCAGGTACCAGCACAGTCAGTATACACTGCTGTAGTCACAGCAGGTACCACCACAGTCGGTATACACTGTTGTAGTGATAGCAGGTACCACCACAGTCGGTATGTACTGCTGTAGTGATAGCAGGTACCACCACGGTCAGCGTGTACTGTTGTAGTGATAGCAGGTACCACCACAGTCAGTATACACTGTTGTAGTGATAGCAGGTACCACCACAGTCAGTATGCACTGCTGTAGTGATAGCAGGTACCACCACGGTCGGTATGCACTGTTGTAGTGATAGCAGGTACCACCACAGTCTGTATACACTGTTGTAGTGATAGCAGGTACCACCACAGTCAGTATACACTGTTGTAATGATAGCAGGTACCAGCACGGTCAGTATACACTACTGTAGTGATAGCAGGTACCACCACAGTCAGTATGCACTGCTGTAGTGATAGCAGGTACCACCACAGTCAGTATACACTGCTGTAGTGATAGCAGGTACCACCACAGTATACACTGCTGTAGTGATAGCAGTGCATACCATCGATGTGTGTGTGTGTAAGTCGGTGTGTGTGTGTGTAAGTCGATGTGTGTGTGTGTAAGTCGATGTGTGTGTGTGTGTGTAAGTCGATGTGTGTGTGTGTAAGTCAATGTGTGTGTGTGTAAGTCGATGTGTGTGTGTAAGTCGATGTGTATGTGTGTGTATAAGTCGATGTGTTTGTGTGTGTGTATAAGTCGATGTGTTTGTGTGTGTGTGTAAGTCGATGTGTGTGTGTGTAAGTCGATGTGTATGTGTGTGTGTAAGTCGGTGTGTGTGTGTGTAAGTTGATGTGTGTGTGTGTAAGTCGATGTGTGTGTGTAAGTCGATGTGTATGTGTGTGTGTGTAAGTTGATGTGTGTGTGTGTGTGTAAGTTGATGTGTGTGTGTAAGTTGATGTGTGTGTGTGTAAGTCGATGTGTATGTGTGTGTGTGTAAGTTGATGTGTGTGTGTGTAAGTTGATGTGTGTGTGCAAGTTGATGTGTGTGTAGGTCGATGTGTGTGTGTAAGTCGGTGTGTGTGTGTAAGTCGATGTGTATGTGTGTGTGTAAGTTGATGTGTGTGTGTAAGTCGATGTGTGTGTGTGTAAGTCAATGTGTGTATGTGTGTAAGTCGATGTGTGTGTATGTAAGTCGATGTGTGTGTGTGTGTGTGTGTAAGTCGATGTGTGTGTGTGTAAGTCGGTGTGTGTGTGTAAGTAGATGTGTGTGTAAGTCAATGTGTGTGTGTGTGTGTAAGTCGATGTGTGTGTGTGTGTAAGTCGATGTGTGTGTGTGTGTAAGTCGATGTGTGTGTGTGTGTAAGTCGATGTGTGTATGTAAGTCAATGTGTGTGTGTGTAAGTCGATGTGTGTGTGTGTGTGTAAGTCGATGTGTGTATGTAAGTCAATGTGTGTGTGTAAGTCAATGTGTGTGTGTGTAAGTCGGTGTGTGTGTGTGTAAGTCGATGTGTGTGTCTGCCTTTTTCGCCCGGGCAACGCCGGCTACTTACCGCTAGGTATATATATATTTTGTATGTGTGTGTATGTGTGTGTATGTGTGTGTATGTATGTGTGTGTGTATGTAGTTGTGTGTATATATGTAGTTGTGTGTGTATGTAGTTGTGTGTGTATGTAGTTGTGTGTGTATGTAGTTGTGTGTGTATGTAGTTGTGTGTGTATGTAGTTGTGTGTATGTGTGTGTATATATGTATATATGTAGATGTGTGTGTATGTAGTTGAGTGTAATGACGATGTCACGCCCATGTCTGAACCCCCAGGTCACTACGGGGCATATCTACAGGACGATTGGGAACTCATTCACAGCATGGGTGAGTGGGTGAGTGGGTGGGTGGGTGAGTGGGTGGGTGGGTGAGTGGGTGGGTGGGTGAGTGAGTGGGTGGGTGGGTGGGTGAGTGGGTGGGTGGGTGGGTGAGTGGGTGAGTGGGTGGGTGGGTGGGTGAGTGGGTGAGTGGGTGGGTGGGTGGGTGGATGAGTGAGTGGGTGGGTGAGTGAGTGAGTGGGTGGGTGAGTGGGTGAGTGGGTGGGTGGGTGAGTGGGTGAGTGGGTGGGTGGGTGTGTGGGTGAGTGGGTGAGTGAGTGGGTGGGTGGGTGTGTGGGTGGGTGGGTGGGTGAGTGGGTGAGTGAGTGGGTGAGTGGGTGAGTGGGTGAGTGAGTGGGTGAGTGAGTGGGTGGGTGAGTGAGTGGGTGGGTGAGTGGGTGAGTGAGTGGGTGGGTGAGTGGGTGAGTGAGTGGGTGGGTGGGTGAGTGGGTGAGTGAGTGGGTGAGTGGGTGGGTGAGTGAGTGGGTGAGTGGGTGGGTGAGTGGGTGAGTGGGTGGGTGAGTGAGTGAGTGAGTGGGTGGGTGAGTGGGTGGGTGGGTGAGTGAGTGAGTGGGTGGGTGAGTGGGTGAGTGAGTGAGTGAGTGGGTAAGTGGATGGGTGAGTGGGTGAGTGTTGAGTGGGTGAGTGAGTGAGTGGGTGAGTGGGTGGGTGGGTGAGTGAGTGGGTGGGTGGGTGAGTGAGTGGGTGGATGAGTGAGTGGGTGGGTGAGTGAGTGAGTGGGTGGGTGAGTGGGTGAGTGAGTGAGTGAGTGGGTAAGTGGATGGGTGAGTGGGTGAGTGTTGAGTGGGTGAGTGAGTGAGTGGGTGAGTGGGTAAGTGAGTGAGTGGCTGGGTGAGTGAGTGTGTGAGTAGGTAAGTGGGTGAGTAAGTGGGTTAGTGAGTGGGTGAGTGAGTGATTGAGTGGGTGGATGAGTGGGTGAGTGGGTGGGTGGGTGAGTGGGTGGGTGGGTAAGTGGGTGAGTGAGTGGGTAAGTCAGTGAGTGGGTGAGTGGGTGAGTGGGTGGGTGGGTGGGTGAGGGAGTGGGTGGGTGAGTGGGTGGGTGGGTGGGTGAGGGAGTGGGTGGGTGGGTGGGTGAGGGAGTGGGTGGGTGGGTGAGTGAGTGGGTGGGTGGGTGGGTGAGTGAGTGTGATTGGTTGGGTGGGTGGGTGAGTGAGTGGGTGGGTGGGTGAATGAGTGGGTGGTGTCTCTCTCCCCGTGTCTCTCTCCCCGTGTCTCTCTCCCCGTGTCGCTCTCTCCCCGTGTCTCTCCCCGTGTCTCTCTCTCCCCGTGTCTCTCTCTCCGTGTCTCTCTCCCCGTGTCTCTCTCCCCGTCTCTCTCCCCGTGTCTCTCTCTCCCCGTGTCTCTCTCTCCCCTTGTCTCTCTCCCCTTGCCTCTCTCGCCGTGTCTCTCTCCCCCCGTGTCTCCCCCCGTGTCTCTCCCCCCCGTGTCTCTCTCCCCGTCTCTCTCCCCGTGTCTCTCTCTCCCCGTGTCTCTCTCTCCCCTTGTCTCTCTCCCCTTGTCTCTCTCGCCGTGTCTCTCTCCCCCCGTGTCTCCCCCCGTGTCTCTCCCCCCCGTGTCTCTCCCCCCCGTGTCTTTCTCTCCCCGTGTCTCTCTCTCTCTCCCCGTGTCTCTCTCTCTCCCCGTGTCTCTCTCTCCCCGTGTCTCTCTCTCCCCGTGTCTCTCTCTCCCCGTGTCTCTCTCTCCCCGTGTCTCTCTCCCCCGTGTCTCTCTCTGTCTCTCTCTCTCTCCGTGTCTCTCCCCGTGTCTCTCCCTCCCCGTGTCTCTCTCTCCCCGTGTCTCTCTCTCTCCCCGTGTCTCTCTCTCTCCCCATGTCTCTCTCTCCCCGTGTCTCTCCCTCTCCCCGTGTCTCTCTCTCCCCGTGTCTCTCTCTCCCCGTGTCTCTCTCTCCCCCCGTGTCTCTCTCCCCGTGTCTCTCCCCGTGTCTCTCTCTCCCCGTGTCTCTCTCTCCCCGTGTCTCTCTCTCCCCGTGTCTCTCTCTCCCCGTGTCTCTCTCTCTCCCCGTTTCTCTCTCCCCGTGTCTCTCTCCCCGTGTCTCTCTCTCCCCGCGTGTCTCTCTCTCCCCGTGTCTCTCTCTCTCCCCGTGTCTCTCTCTCTCCCCGTGTCTCTCTCTCCCCGTGTCTCTCTCTCCCCCCGTGTCTCTCTCTCCCCGTGTCTCTCCCCGTGTCTCTCTCTCCCGGTGTCTCTCTCTCCCGGTGTCTCTCTCTCTCCCCGTGTCTCTCTGTCTCCCCGTGTCTCTCTCTCTCCACGTGTCTCTCTCTCTCCCCGTGTCTCTCTCTCCCCGTGTCTCTCTCTCTCCCCGTGTCTCTCTCTCTCCCCGTGTCTCTCTCTCCCCGTGTCTCTCTCTCCCCGTGTCTCTCTCTCCCCGTGTCTCTCTCCCCGTGTCTCTCTCCCCGTGTCTCTCTCTCCCCGCGTGTCTCTCTCTCCCCGTGTCTCTCTCTCTCCCCGTGTCTCTCTCTCTCCCCGTGTCTCTCTCTCCCCCCGTGTCTCTCTCTCCCCGTGTCTCTCTCTCTCCGTGTCTCTCTCTCCCCGTGTCTCTCCCCGTGTCTCTCTCTCCCCGTGTCTCTCTCTCTCTCCGTGTCTCTCTCCCCGTGTCTCTCTCTCTCCCCGTGTCTCTCTCTCTCCCCGTGTCTCTCTCTCTCCCGGTGTCTCTCTCTCCCCGTGTCTCTTTCTCCCCGTGTCTCTCTCTCCCCGTGTCTCTCTCTCCCCGTGTCTCTCTCCCCGTGTCTCCCCGTGTCTCTCTCCCCGTGTCTCTCTCCCCGTGTCTCTCTCTCTCCGTGTCTCTCTCTCCCCGTGTCTCTCTCCCCGTGTCTCTCTCTCCCCGTGTCTCTCTCTCCCCGTGTCTCTCTCTCCCCGTGTCTCTCTCTCCCCGTGTCTCTCTCTCCCCGTGTCTCCCTCTCCCCGTGTCTCTCTCTCCCCGTGTCTCTCTCTCTCCCCGTGTCTCTCCCCGTGTCTCTCTCTCCCCGTGTCTCTCTCTCCCCGTGTCTCTCTCTCCCCGTGTCTCTCTCCCCGTGTCTCCCCGTGTCTCTCTCTCTCCCCGTGTCTCTCTCTCTCCCCGTGTCTCTCTCCCCGTGTCTCTCTCTCCCCGTGTCTCTCTCTCCCCGTGTCTCTCTCTCCCCGTGTCTCTCTCTCCCCGTGTCTCCCCGTGTCTCTCTCTCCCCGTGTCTCTCTCTCCCCGTGTCTCCCCGTGTCTCTCTCTCCCCGTGTCTCTCTCTCCCCGTGTCTCTCTCTCTCCCCGTGTCTCTCCCCGTGTCTCTCTCTCCCCGTGTCTCTCTCTCCCCGCGTGTCTCTCTCTCCCCGTGTCTCTCTCTCTCCCCGTGTCTCTCTCTCTCCCCGTGTCTCTCTCTCCCCCCGTGTCTCTCTCTCCCCGTGTCTCTCTCTCTCCGTGTCTCTCTCTCCCCGTGTCTCTCCCCGTGTCTCTCTCTCCCGGTGTCTCTCTCTCCCGGTGTCTCTCTCTCTCCCCGTGTCTCTCTGTCTCCCCGTGTCTCTCTCTCTCTCCCCGTGTCTCTCTCTCTCCCCGTGTCTCTCTCTCTCCCCGTGTCTCTCTCTCTCCCCGTGTCTCTCTCTCTCCCCGTGTCTCTCTCTCTCCCTGTGTCTCTCTCTCCCCGTGTCTCCCCGTGTCTCTCTCTCCCCATGTCTCTCTCCCCGTGTCTCTCTCTCCCCGTGTCTCTCTCTCCCCGTGTCTCTCTCTCCCCGTGTCTCTCTCTCTCCCCGTGTCTCTCTCCCCGTGTCTCTCTCTCCCCGTGTCTCCCCGTGTCTCTCTCTCCCCATGTCTCTCTCCCCGTGTCTCCCCGTGTCTCTCTCCCCGTGTCTCTCTCCCCGTGTCTCTCTCTCCCCGTGTCTCCCCGTGTCTCTCTCTCTCCCCGTGTCTCTCTCCCCGTGTCTCTCTCCCCCCGTGTCTCTCTCTGTCTCTCTCTCTCCGTGTCTCTCTCCCCGTGTCTCTCTCTCCCCGTGTCTCTTTCCCCGTGTCTCTTTCCCCGTGTCTCTCTCTCTCCCCGTGTCTCTCTCTCTCCCTGTGTCTCTCTCCCCATGTCTCTCTCTCTCTCCGTGTCTCTCTCCCCGTGTCTCTCTCTCTCCCCGTGTCTCTCTCTCTCCCCGTGTCTCTCTCTCTCCCGGTGTCTCTCTCTCCCCGTGTCTCTTTCTCCCCGTGTCTCTCTCTCCCCGTGTCTCTCTCTCCCCGTGTCTCTCTCTCCCCGTGTCTCTCTCTCCCCGTGTCTCTCTCCCCGTGTCTCCCCGTGTCTCTCTCCCCGTGTCTCTCTCCCCGTGTCTCTCTCTCTCCGTGTCTCTCTCTCCCCGTGTCTCTCTCCCCGTGTCTCTCTCTCCCCGTGTCTCTCTCTCCCCGTGTCTCTCTCTCCCCGTGTCTCTCTCTCCCCGTGTCTCTCTCTCCCCGTGTCTCCCTCTCCCCGTGTCTCTCTCTCCCCGTGTCTCTCTCTCTCCCCGTGTCTCTCCCCGTGTCTCTCTCTCCCCGTGTCTCTCTCTCCCCGTGTCTCTCTCTCCCCGTGTCTCTCTCCCCGTGTCTCCCCGTGTCTCTCTCTCTCCCCGTGTCTCTCTCTCTCCCCGTGTCTCTCTCCCCGTGTCTCTCTCTCCCCGTGTCTCTCTCTCCCCGTGTCTCTCTCTCCCCGTGTCTCTCTCTCCCCGTGTCTCCCCGTGTCTCTCTCTCCCCGTGTCTCTCTCTCCCCGTGTCTCCCCGTGTCTCTCTCTCCCCGTGTCTCTCTCTCCCCGTGTCTCTCTCTCTCCCCGTGTCTCTCCCCGTGTCTCTCTCTCCCCGTGTCTCTCTCTCTCCCCGTGTCTCTCTCTCCCCGTGTCTCTCTCTCCCCGTGTCTCTCTCTCCCCGTGTCTCTCTCCCCGTGTCTCTCTCTCTCCGTGTCTCTCTCCCCGTGTCTCTCTCTCTCCGTGTCTCTCTCTCCCCGTGTCTCTCTCTCTCCCCGTGTCTCTCTCTCTCCCCGTGTCTCTCTCTCCCCGTGTCTCTCTCTCCCCGTGTCTCTCTCTCCCCGTGTCTCTCTCTCCCCGTGTCTCTCTCCCCGTGTCTCTCTCTCCCCGTGTCTCTCTCTCTCCCCGTGTCTCTCTCTCCCCGTGTCTCTCTCTCCCCGTGTCTCTCTCCCCGTGTCTCTCTCTCTCCGTGTCTCTCTCCCCGTGTCTCTCTCTCTCCGTGTCTCTCTCTCCCCGTGTCTCTCTCTCTCCCCGTGTCTCTCTCTCTCCCCGTGTCTCTCTCTCCCCGTGTCTCTCTCTCCCCGTGTCTCTCTCTCCCCGTGTCTCTCTCTCCCCGTGTCTCTCTCCCCCTGTCTCTCTCTCCCCGTGTCTCTCTCTCCCCGTGTCTCTCTCTCCCCGTGTCTCTCTCTCTCCCCGTGTCTCTCTCTCCCCGTGTCTCTCTCCCCGTGTCTCTCTCTCCCGGTGTCTCTCTCTCCCGGTGTCTCTCTCTCTCCCCGTGTCTCTCTGTCTCCCCGTGTCTCTCTCTCTCTCCCCGTGTCTCTCTCTCTCCCCGTGTCTCTCTCTCCCCGTGTCTCTCTCTCTCCCCGTGTCTCTCTCTCTCCCCGTGTCTCTCTCTCTCCCCGTGTCTCTCTCCCCGTGTCTCCGTGTTCCAGTGGTGGCTGCTGTCAGCAGTCTCCGCGTCCCTGTGTCCTGCAAGCTGCGAATCTTCCCGGACCAGCGACGCACCGTCGCTTACGCTCGCATGCTCGAGAGCGCTGGGTGTCGGGTACCACGCTCACCACCACGCTCACCACCACTCACCACCACCCTCACCACCACGCTCACCACCACCACGCTCACCGCCACGCTCACCGCCACCACCACGCTCACCACCACCACGCTCACCGCCACGCTCACCCACGCACCCACCCACTCATCCACCCACTCACTCACCCACTCACTCACTCACTCACCCACTCACTCACTCACCCATTCACTCACCCACCCACTCACTCACCCACTCACTCACTCACTCACCCACTCACTCACTCACCCATTCACTCACCCACCCACTCACTCACCCACTCACCCACTCACTCACCCACCCACTCACCCACCCACTCATCCACCCACCCACTCACTCACCCACTCACCCACTCACTCACTCACTCTCTTACCCACTCACTCACTCTCTTACCCACTCACTCACTCACTCACCCACCCACTCACTCACCCACCCACCCACTCACTCACACACTCACTCACCCACCCACTCACTCACTCTCTCACCCACTCACTCACTCACTCACCCACTCCACTCACTCACTCACCCACTCACTCACTCACCGCTCACCACCCACTCACTCACCACCCACCCCCCCACTCACTCACCCACTCACTCACCACCCACCCACTCACTCACTCACCCACCCACTCACTCACCCACTCACCCACCCACCCACTCACTCACCCACTCACTCACCACTCACCCACTCACCACCCACTCACCACCCACTCACCACCCCCTCACCACCCACTCACTCACTCACTCACCCACTCACTCACTCACCCACTCACTCACCCACTCATTCACTCACCTCTCACCCACTCACTCACTCACCCACTCACTCACCCACCCACTCACTCACCACCCACTCACCCACTCACCCACCCACCCACTCACTCACTCACTCACTCACACACTCACTCACCCACCCACTCACTCACTCACTCACCCACTCACTCACTCACCCACTCACTCACTCACCCACTCACCCACCCACTCACTCAACTCACCCACTCACTCACTCACCCACCCACTCACCCACTCACTCACCCACTCACTCACCCACTCACCCACCCACTCACCCACTCACCCACCCACTCACTCACTCACTCACCCACTCACTCACCCACTCACTCACCCACTCACCCACCCACTCACCCACTCACTCACCCACTCACCCACCCACTCACCCACTCACTCACTCTCTCACCCACTCACCCATCCACTCACCACCCACCCACTCACCACTCACCCACTCTCTCACCCACTCACCCACTCACCCACCCACTCATCCACCCACCCACTCACTCACTCACTCACCCACTCACTCACCCACTCACTCACTCACCCACCCACTCACCCACCCACTCATCCACCCATCCACTCACTCACTCACCCATTCACTCACCCACCCACTCACTCACCCACTCACCCACTCACTCACTCACCCACTCACTCACTCACCACCCACTCACTCACCACCCACCCCCCCACTCACTCACCCACTCACTCACTCACTCACCCCCTCACCCACTCTCTCACCCACTCACTCACCCACCCACTCACTCACCCACTCACCCACCCACTCACTCACTCACCTACTCACTCACTCACCCACCCACTCACCCACTCACTCACCCACTCACTCACTCACCCACCCACTCACCCACTCACTCACCCACTCATTCACTCACTCACTCACCCACCCACTCACTCACTCACCCACTCACCCACCCACTCACTCACTCACTCACCCACTCACTCACTCACCCACCCACTCACCCACTCACTCACCCACTCACTCACCCACTCACCCACCCACTCACCCACTCACCCACCCACTCACTCACTCACTCACCCACTCACTCACCCACTCACTCACCCACTCACCCACCCACTCACCCACTCACTCACCCACTCACCCACCCACTCACCCACTCACTCACTCTCTCACCCACTCACCCATCCACTCACCACCCACCCACTCACCACTCACCCACTCTCTCACCCACTCACCCACTCACCCACCCACTCATCCACCCACCCACTCACTCACTCACTCACCCACTCACTCACCCACTCACTCACTCACCCACCCACTCACCCACCCACTCATCCACCCATCCACTCACTCACTCACCCATTCACTCACCCACCCACTCACTCACCCACTCACCCACTCACTCACTCACCCACTCACTCACTCACCCACCCACTCACCCACTCACTCACCCACTCACTCACCCACTCACCCACCCACTCACCCACTCACTCACTCACTCACCCACTCACCCACTCACCCACCCACTCACCCACTCACCCACCCACCCACTCACTCACCCACCCACCCACTCACTCACCCACTCACTCACCCACTCACCCACTCACTCACCCACCCACTCACCCACTCACTCACCCACCCACTCACTCACTCACCCACTCACCACCCACTCACCCACTCACCACTCACCACTCACCACCCACTCACCACCCCCCTCTCTCCCACCAGATGCTCACCACTCACCACCCACTCACCACCCACTCACCACCCCCTCACCACCCACTCACCACTCACCACCCCCTCACCACTCACCACTCACCACCCCCTCACTACTCACCACTCACCACCCCCTCACCACTCACCACTCACCCCCCCCCCTCCCCCACCAGATGCTCACCGTCCACGGCCGAACTCGTGAGCAACTTGGTCACCTGACCGGCTTGGCAGACTGGGACCAGATCCGTGCAGTGAGGTGACCCCTGCGTGCACCTAGCCTGGCACGGCACGCTGTGTAGTGTGTAGTGTAGTGTATTGTATAGTGTGTAGTGTAGTGTATTGTATAGTGTGTAGAGTGTAGCGTGTAGTAGTGTAGTGTGTTGTGTATAGTGTAGTAGTGTATAGTGTAGTGTATAGTAGTGTAGTGTAGTGTGTAGTAGTGTAGTGTAATGTGTTGTGTAGCGTGTAGTAGTGTAGTGTATAGTGTAGTGTATAGTGTAGTGGGTAGTGTAGTGTGTAGTAGTGTAGTGTATAGTGTAGTAGTGTAGTGTATAGTAGTGTATAGTGTAGTGGGTAGTGTAGTGGGTAGTGTAGTGTGTATTATAGTGTAGTGGGTAGTAGTGTAGTGTAGTGTGTAGTGTAGTGTATAGTAGTGTAGTGTATAGTGTATAGTAGTGTAGTGTATAGTGTAGTGTATAGTGTAGTGTATAGTGTAGTGTATAGTAGTGTAGTGTATAGTGTAGTGTATAGTAGTGTAGTGTATAGTAGTGTAATGTATAGTGTAATGTGTAGTGTATAGTGTAGTGTATAGTAGTGTAGCATGTAGTAGTGTAGTATAGTGTGTAGTGTATTGTATTGTATAGTGTGTAGAGTGTAGCGTGTAGTAGTGTAGTGGAATGTGTTGTGTAGCGTGTAGTAGTGTAGTGTATAGTGTAGTGGGTAGTGTAGTGTGTAGTAGTGTAGTGTATAGTGTAGTAGTGTAGTGTATAGTAGTGTATAGTGTAGTGGGTAGTGTAGTGTGTATTATAGTGTAATGGGTAGTAGTGTAGCGTGGAGTAGTGTAGTGTGTAGAGTGTAGCGTGTAGTAGTGTAGTGTGTTGTGTATAGTGTAGTAGTGTATAGTGTAGTGTATAGTGTAGTGAATAGTGTAGTGTATAGTGTAGTGTATAGTAGTGTATAGTGTATAGTGTTGTGTATAGTGTAGTGTATAGTAGTGGTGTATAGTAGTGTAGTGTATAGTGTAGTGTATAGTAGTGTAGTGTATAGTAGTGTAGTGTATAGTGTAGTGTATAGTAGTGTAGTGTATAGTAGTGTAGTGTATAGTGTAGTGTATAGTGTAGTGGGTAGTGTAGTGTGTATTATAGTGTAGTGGGTAGTAGTGTAGTAGTGTGTAGTGTAGTGTGTAGTGTAGTGTGTAGTGTAGTGTGTAATAGTGTAGTGTGTGGTGTAGTGTGTAGTGTAGTGTATTATAGTGTAGTGTGTAGTAGTGTAGTGTGTGGTGTAGTGTGTAGTGTAGTGTGTAGTGTAGTGGGTAGTTTAGCTAACAGCACTTGCCCCTACATCCCTGCTAGAGGCTACCTGGGGGAGCTTTGTCTGTGTGTGTAAGGATCCCCGGTGCCGGCCAATGGGAACGCTCCGTGTCTGCGTACGCCAGTCCTGATTGGCCGTGAGGATCCCCGTGCCGGCCAATGGGAACGCTCCGTGTCTGCGTGCGTGAGCACGGATTGGCCGTGAGGATCCCGGTGCTGGCCAATGGGAACGCTCCGTGTCTGCGTACGCCAGTCCTAATTGGCCGTGAGGATCCCCGTGCCGGCCAATGGGAACGCTCCGTGTCTGCGTACGCGAGTCCTGATTGGCCGTGAGGATCCCCGGTGCCGGCCAATGGGAACGCTCCGTGTCTGCGTACGCGAGTCCTGATTGGCCGTGAGGATCCCAGTGCTGGCCAATGGGAACGCTCCGTGTCTGCGTACGCGAGTCCTGATTGGCCGTGAGGATCCCCGGTGCCGGCCAATGGGAACGCTCCGTGTCTGCGTGCGTGAGCACAGATTGGCTGTGAGGATCCCGGTGCTGGCCAATGGGAACGCTCCGTGTCTGCGTGCGTGAGCACAGATTGGCCGTGAGGATCCCGGTGCTGGCCAATGGGAACGCTCCGTGTCTGCGTGCGTGACCACAGATTGGCCGTGAGGATCCCGGTGCCGGCCAATGGGAACGCTCCGTGTCTGCGTACGTGAGCACAGATTGGCCGTGAGGATCCCGGTGCCGGCCAATGGGAACGCTCCGTGTCTGCGTGCGTGACCACAGATTGGCCGTGAGGATCCCGGTGCTGGCCAATGGGAACGTTTCCTCCCTCGGCGACGCCCAGCGGCTGGCCGAGTACACGGGGGCACGCGGAGTGATGAGTGCAGGTCTCTCGCTCGCAACTCGCTCGCAACTCGCTCGCAACTCGCACGCAACTCGCTCGTGCAACTCGCTCGCAACTCGCTCGTGCAACTCGCTCGCAACTCGCTCGCAACTCGCTCGTGCAACTCGCTCGCAACTCGCACGTGCAACTCGCTCGCAACTCGCTCGCAACTCGCTCGCAACTCACTCGCAACTCGCTCGCAACTCACTCGCAACTCGCTCGCAACTGGCACGCAACTCGCACGCAACTCGCACGCAACTCGCTCGCAACTCGCTCGCAACTCGCTCGCAACTCGCTCGCAACTCGCTCGCAACTGGCACGCAACTCGCACGCAACTCGCACGCAACTCACTCGCAACTCGCTCGCAACTCGCACGCAACTCGCTCGCAACTCGCTCGCAACTCGCTCGCAACTCGCACGCAACTCGCTCGCAACTCGCTCGCAACTCGCTCGTACAACTCGCTCGCAACTCGCACGTGCAACTCGCACGCAACTCGCTCGCAACTCGCTCGCAACTCACTCGCAACTCGCTCGCAACTGGCACGCAACTCGCACGCAACTCGCACGCAACTCGCTCGCAACTCGCTCGCAACTCGCTCGCAACTCGCACGCAACTCGCTCGCAACTCACTCGCAACTCGCACGTGCAACTCGCTCGCAACTCGCTCACAACTCGCACGTGCAACTCGCTCGAAACTCACTCGCAACTCGCTCGCAACTCGCTCGCAACTCGCACGTGCAACTCGCACGCAACTCAAACGCAACTCATTGTTGACCCATTGTTCTAATGGCCCATTGTTGACAGACTGTTCTAATGACCCATTGTTGACCCATTGTTCTGTTGACCCATTGTTGACCCATTGTTCTATTGACCCATTGTTGACCCATTGTTCTAATGACCCATTGTTGACCCATTGTTCTAATGACCCATTGCTGACCCATTGTTCTAATGACCCTTTGTTGACCCATTGTTCTAATGACCCATTGTTGACCCATTGTTCTATTGACCCATTGTTGACCCATTGTTCTATTGACCCATTGTTGACCCATTGTTCTATTGACCCATTGTTGACCCATTGCTCTAATGATCCATTGTTGACCCATTGTTCTAATGACCCATTGTTGACCCATTGTTCTATTGACCCATTGTTGACCCATTGTTCTATTGACCCATTGTTGACCCATTGTTACATTGACCCATTGTTGACCCATTGTTACATTGACCCATTGTTGACCCATTGTTCTATTGACCCATTGTTGACCCATTGTTCTATTGACCCATTGTTGACCCATTGTTACATTGACCCATTGTTGACAGATTGTTTAGTTGACCCATGGATATGTTGATGCATTGTTGACCCATTGTTCTATTGACCCATTGTTCTACTGATCAATTGTTTTATTTACCCATTGTTGCATGTCCCATTGTTGACTCATTGTTATATCGACCCATTGTTCTATTGACCCATTGTTCTATCGTCCCATTGTTGGCCTATTGTTACATTGACCCATTTGTTGACCCATTGTTCTATTGACCCATTGTTCTATCGACCCATTGTTGACATATTGTTACATTGACCGATTGTTGACCTATTGTTCTAATGACCCATTGTTGGCCCATTGTTCTATTGACCCATTGTTCTATGGACCCATTGTTGACCTATTGTTACATTGACCCATTGTTGACCCATTGTTCTAATGACCCATTGTTGACAGATTGTTCTAATGACCCATTGTTGACAGATTGTTCTAATGACCCATTGTTGACCCATTGTTCTATTGACCCATTGTTGACCCGTTGTTATATTGACCCATTGTTGACCCATTGTTACATTGACCCATTGTTGACAGATTGTTTAGTTGACCCATGGATATGTTGATGCATTGTTGACCAATTGTTCTATTGACCCATTGTTCTACTGATAAATTGCTTTATTTACCCATTGTTGCGTGTCCCATTGTTGACTCATTGTTATATCGACCCATTGTTCTATTGACCCATTGTTCTATCGTCCCATTGTTGGCCTATTCTTAAATTGACCCATTGTTGACCCATTGTTCTATTGACCCATTGTTCTATCGACCCATTGTTGACATATTGTTACATTGACCGATTGTTGACCTATTGTTCTAAGGACCCATTGTTGACCCATTGTTCTATTGGCCCATTGTTCTATCGACCCATTGTTGACCTATTGTTACATTGACCCATTGTTGACCCATTGTTCTAATGACCCATTGTTGACCCATTGTTCTAATGACCCATTGTTGACCCATTGTTCTAATGACCCATTGTTGACCCATTGTTCTAATGACCCATTGTTGACCCATTGTTCTAATGACCCATTGTTGACCCATTGTTCTAATGACCCATTGTTGACCCATTGTTCTAATGACCCATTGTTGACCCATTGTTCTAATGACCCATTGTTGACCCATTGTTCTAATGACCTATTGCTCTAATGACCCATTGTTCTAATGACCCATTGTTGACCCATTGTTCTAATGACCTATTGTTCTAATGACCCATTGTTCTAATGACCCATTGTTGACCCATTGTTCTAATGACCCCCCCCCCCCTGCCCCCCAGAGGGGCTGCTCCACAACCCGTTTCTGTTTGAGGGGGGCAGCCCCCCTCCCGTGTGGGAGGCTGCTGCCGAGTTCCTCAGCCTGGAGGAGGAGCTACAGAACGATGGGCGGGGCCAGGGGCGGGGCCTGGGAGGAGGGGGCGGGGCCCACCGGGCGAGCCGAGTCAGGAGCCACCTCTACCGCCTGTGGCACCACGCGTGGGTGGGGGGAGGGGCTTGGGGGTGGTGAGGGGAGGGGCTTGGAGGGGGGGAAGGGGGAGGAGCCACCTCTACCGCCTGTGGCACCACGCGTGGGTGGGGGGGAGGGGCTTGGGGGAGGGGCTGGGGGAGGGGCTTGGGGGAAAGGGGGAGGAGCCACCTCTACCGCCTGTGGCACCACGCGTGGGTGGGGGGAGGGGCTTGGGGGGGGTGAGGGGAGGGGCTGGGGGAGGGGCTTGGAGAAAGGGGGAGGAGCCACCTCTACCGCCTGTGGCACCACG